>NC_133458.1:35040895-35343926 GCF_048565385.1 Saimiri boliviensis
AGTCAACAGTTAAAATTTAAGCCGTTGCCAGTTAAACTATGGTACAAATCTCGTTATTCAGAATTTTCAGTAGGGCAAGGATACCAGAATTATTTCAGAAGCTTGTCTCATCACATTCCTAGTTTTCTGTCCAAAAGCAGGAAGAATGCTGTAGGGGCTGGAGCACAGTGATTTCTCCTTCACCTACACATCTTAGGATAGCTACTCCCTTTTCCTGGAGCAATTTTTCATCCATGTTGACTTAACTCCCGTTTATGCTTTATCTGAATCTAAAGTCCCTCTCTGGTAAGCCTTCTCTGAACCTCTTAAGCTACTTAGGGTTCTGTACCTTAGGTTACCACAATCTACCCTGCAATATTTACCATGCTTAAAAAAAAGTCATGCTTGATCATTACCGTTTGCATACTTACCATTACTTACATTCATCACTGCATCTCTGATGCAGTACAATGTCTGGCTTATGCTATACATCCAATGAGTACTGATTAAGCTAATAATCTCCAGACTTTAAATTTTCCTTTGTCAATAAGTTTATAACATCATTAAGGTAGAAGGCAAGCCAGGAAGGTAATGAGAAGTTTACTCCTGCATATTCTAACACAAGCTGACTGAACATAAAAATCTGAATGATAATATGAGGACACCATATGCATAAATACAGCCGATCTTCAAGAACAAACTTTTAGGATCTTGGAAAAGAAAAACTATACGTCATTTTTTTTAAGTGCTGCAAGTAGATCTTACTTCCTAGAAATGTTCATGAAATATGAAAGAATGGAAACTACAGAGTTTAGAGGTAATATATTTTGGCATATGCCAACTTTTGGATTTGCTTTGGCACTGATTCTAGGTAGCTCTGCCATTATTTCAATTTCCAGGTGCCAAAGGGCTATAAAATGCAGCCTTTCCTGTTTTCCAATTCCTTAAGATGTTTTGCTATTTCTTATATGCTAAACCTTGCTCTGAACTCACTCCACAATATTTATTTTTTGTATAACCTATTTCTTGCAAGAAGGATTTGGGATGATCCTCTGAAATTATGTTATCACTAGTCACAGTTCCTCCCAGGTGAAATTATTTCTCTTCCCCCATGAGACTAGAAGTAAAGTACCAACTACCAAATATATATCGGGCTTCTACTTTGTGTGAGTCTGCTTGAGGCACAGGGATAGTTAAAGAAATTAAAGTTTTGCTCTGGCAGAAGCTTGTTTTTTCTGTTGCCCTCACACTGACTTAGCTACCTTACATTTACTTAGAAAGATATTCACAAACTATTACAGAGATAAAAGCAGGTAAGAAGCCATCAGAATTCAGGATGCATAATTAGGACATCTAAGGACAAATAAAAATTAAAAATAAAAGGCTTAATTCTTCCTATTGAAAACCGAAGACACTGTTCTCTACACTCCCACCCCACCCTTTTTTAAAGAGTATTTGCTTTAGAAAAGAGATTATTGTAAGCATTTTCTCCTTGTTTTGCAACGTATATAAGTCCTTTTGAAAACTAGATAGGCCTTTTGTCAGCTTTATAATCCAGGGTGTTTTTTCCAAGGACCCGGGCCATCCTTGTGAAATGCAAACAGTCAAGGAAGATAGTGCCCCACTCTCCCAACTTCTCTGGGAAGTCAGAGAAGTTAACTTCTTAACTTCCGTAAGCCTCTGGCTCCAATTTGTAAAGCTACCTCTTACCACAGAAATGTGAGGTTTGTTTTCCCTTTGAATAAAGCCAATAGAGTAACACAAATAGTCACTCCAATTACCAGTTAAAGTTTAGGTGAACCATGTGTTACAAAGCTGCTGCCAAGTCCTTCTACTTGAGGACAAGATATTGTTTATCTTGAAAACATATAGAGGGTTGTACCTGTTTGGCTATATGAGGCGGTGAGATTCTTTTCTAACTTGGAAAACTTTTAGTGGTTACCTGTGATGTGTATTACATTCTGGTTTAATGCTTGATAATAAAACTGCTTTTTTCCCTACTACTTTATGGAGAGGATTTCTGAGGTGAGAGAATATTTTGTTTTTAATTATATGTCCCCAAGAGAAGACATTAAGAGTAGTTCTCTCCAGAAGGTGAAATTCCATAGATAAATAGATAGCTGTAATAGATAGGTAGATAAACTATATACATAAACATATTAAATATAAAATATATGATACATACATGATTTTCTTAAATGAACACGCTTTTATAATGAGAAATGAAAATTGTTTTCTGTGTGGAAAAAAAACATCAGATTGGCACTTACGTTACTTGTCAAGATAATGGCTCAGATCTCTACACTTTGCAGATCTTGGCATTAAGGGAATTTGATCAGAAGACATCTACCATCTTATCACACAAAGTCTCATCAACCTGTGTGTGTATACGCTTCTTTCTGTTGGTCATCAGAAGTTACTCTACTAAATTAGGGAGCTGAATAGTGAAGTTTAGCTTGCATGGACCAGAATCTGATTTTGTTCAAGGTTGATGCTCCTTCCCTTCTTCCTCCAGACCATCAGTCTCCACCCTTGGTATGGGTGCCCATTTAAATGGATTGAATGCCCTCAGCTGCTGAACCTCCAGCATCTTCCTCTTCTCATTTCTGCCTCTTTCAGAAGGAGCCCCAGTATGAAGCTGCTGGAGCTCTACTGTTTCCAGGACAAAGCTTGCAGGCATTTGAGGAAGAGGAACGCTCAGGGTGGGGAATGACCCAGGGTGCCACCAAGAGCATCACAATGAACGGAGAACTTGCCCGTACTGGTGCCAGGCTCCACTCTGCACTCAGTCCCTGCTGCCAGGTTTCTTCCTCAGTCTCCCAACTGTTTCCTGACTGTCTCTCAGGGGCTCCCTGTTGCCTCTCCCTTGGTTCTGGCTTCCATCAGGCCCACTGTCCTCAGGTTATCCAAACATGGCTCTACAGGTCTGGACCCTACCTCTCAATAGGATTCAAGTTTCCCTCTCTCCCAAAGGAACCCTAGGCCTGTGCAATTGAGGGATGAATCTGTGCAGCTGTTGTAAGTGTACCAGAATATTCTGTGATAGTTGGAAGCTCCCTGAACAGTCTATAACCATTTGGATGCTAGTGTGTCAAGGGCCACAGAGGATCTCTAAGATCCTCTGCATCCAGTCAGAAGGCCCAGCTCTGGTCCAGTCAAGGAGTAACTCACCTGAACCAAACATTATGTGGTTTAAGCAAACACGGGTATGAAACAAAGCGGTAAATGTAGGAAGGCATGTTTGCTCGTTTCTGTTTGCCACTTTAATTTCACAAGCTCCTGACTCTATGACAATGTGTGGTTCTCTGGATGAATGCTTTGAAGACAAAACAGGATACAGCACAAAGCCCCCATGTCTCTTGCCTGAGTCACTGTATTCCCTGGAAGATAAATGACCCCAGTCCTTGCCTTTTCTTACACATAAGATAACATCTGATGGGGTTAGTGATCATGCTTCTACAATCTATAACCAATGTACTTTAGTAATCTGTAGTTAGATGTACACTTACACCCAAACCTTGATGTGGTTCCACTTTAATGTAACTTTTGAGTGAATCTGATGTGATTTTGCAAACGTGGAACCTCCACCACCTGCGTAAAAGCCATGGCTGCGATAATGTGCAACAGCAGTACTCTGGCTATATGCCTCAGTCTGGAGTCCTCAGTCAGACTTTGGAATAAAACTAACTTCAATTCTTTAAAAGTTTGATCTTCTTATTCTTTAGTTGTCATGTGGTATTCATAGATCACAGGATAAACAGCCATATACATATTCCCCCTACGTGATAAAGGAAATAAAATCCTTAAGTCCAAAATGTGTCTGACTGTATTTCAAAATAATTTTTGTAATTCAGTCATTAAAATATACTTCACTAAAAAAAATTGTCTGAATATAAGAAATGAGGCATTTACATATTTTTAAATCTTTTTGATCCTTGAAAATGATTGGTTTAAAGAGTCAGAATTATCATAGAGAAAACAAAGGAAATGGAAACAAAATAAGCCTTCCACTAGGCCCTGACCGATGCGTAAGCTTGAAGGGCAGCACAGGTCGACATAAAATTATTATAATGGCACTTGGCCTAAAAGTTTAACACATTTAAGTGAATTTTGTGTGACTATACGAACTGCAACCTAAACTTAGATTTCTTTTAATTATCCATGTAATTTTGTCTTCTCTTTTTCTTTTATGATATGTATCTGTTTCATGAACTAGAGCCCTCCCGAGTGAAGAACACCGAGAGTGAAGTAAAGGAGGCCCCGCAAAGGGGAGAAACACAGTGCCTCCTCCATAAAGCCCAGACAGTTCCAGCACAGACAGAAGAAGGGGCCAAGTTTCTTCATTCTGAGCTGCTAAAGGACTTGCCCATCCCACTGAAGCTTCTACTAGATGCTATGAGCAATGGCAGTTGAGAGGATGGACTCAGCAGAGAATCTATGCAATTTTAACTTTTTTTTTTAAATAGGGGAAGCTCCTTAGCATCTAGTTTTACTAGCAGATAAAATAAATAATGATTATCTAATTATCATGCTATTCTGTAGCCATGTTTTTATTTTTTTCAATTCTATACTAAATGAGAGTTGCAATCAAATAAAATGGTTAAGCATATTTATCTTTTAATCAACAAATACAAATTGTATACATCTATTGTATATACATGTGGTTTTGAAATATGGATACACTGTGAAATGACTAAATTGAGCTAATTAACATATACATTACCTCACATCCTTATCTGTTTTGTATATTTATAGTGAGAACACTTAAAATCTACTCTTAGTAATTTTCTTTCCTTTTTTCTTTTCTTTTTTTTTTTGAGATGGAATCTCGCTCTGTCACTCAGGCTGGAGTGCAGTGGTGCGATCTTGGCTGATTGCGACTTCCGCCTCCTGGGCTCAAGCAATTCTCCTGTCTTAGCGGCCCTAGTAGCTGGGATTACAGGTGCCCGCCAACATGCTCAGCTAAGTTTTGTATTTTTAGTAGAGGCGGGGTTTCACCATATTGGTCAAGCTGGTCTCAGATTCCTGAACTCAGGTGATCCACCCACCTTGGCCTCCCAAAGTACTGGGATTACAGGTGTAAGCCAGCACATCCAGCCAATAATTTCCAAGAACAGAGTCAATACAAATAGGTTCTGACTTTTGGATTACTTAACTGAATCCTGTTCAGCCTCCACAACGAGGCATGCTTTAGTCATCATTATTTAGCATAGAAAAAGTTTGTACAGAATATAAATCATAGCTAAACTTTAAAAACAAATCTAAAGATGATAGGAAGTATCTATTTATAATATCCATTTAAGCAAATCAACCCCTTCTAAATCCTCTTGTGAGATTATCAGATGGGCCCAGGCTTGTTCAATCCGTTTGGGCTCAAGTTAAGACACTATTCAATAATAATTACTTGGATTTATAATGTACTTGCTCAAAGAGCTTTCCTGCAACAATGGGAAGCATCGTTTGATCTGCACACAATTAAGTCAGGCATTATAAGTAAGTTTTTTACAAACGGGAAAATTGAAATGCAGAGCTCTTAAGCAGCCTGGTCAGTCTATAGATTCATGATGATCAGAAAACTTGCCCTGAGCACTGTCCATACTTTATTAGGGTCTGTGATATCCTCTCACAGGTGAATACACAAAGCTGTGGTTCGTGTCCAACTACCTTTGCCTTTCTTGCTAAAATTAATGCATGTTAAGTTGAAAACATTTTGTGTCAACATATTTGTCAAAGTTTTTTTTCCCCCAATATAAACAGTATACAGTAAGAAGTGAGACTCCTGCTGGCCAGACGTGGTGGCTCACACCTGTAATCCTAGCACTTTGGGAGGCCGAGGTGGGTGGATCACCTGAGGTCAGGAGTTCAAGACCAGGTTGGCCATCATGGTGAAACCCCATCAAAAAAAAAAAAAAAAAAAAAAAAAAGAAGTGAGGCTCCTGCCTCTTATGATTTCATCCACATCTAGAGATTCACTTTCCATGGGGTAACCATGGCCAACAAGTTAGAATATATCATTTCAGCCATTCATCTATGTCCATATAATATGTAATTTTTAACAGAAATGAGATAATTTTATAGAGTTCTACAACTCTCTTTTCTGTTGCTCAATTGGAAATCAGAAAGGAACAGTCTGTTTAATATGAGAAGTGGTGAATCAAAGAGAAAATTCGTTAAAAGGATATTCCAGATTATAGAAGCAAAGAAAGGCCAAAAATCAGTCATTATTCTACATGGATTCAAATTTTCTTTCTGCATGACATCTGGCTTACTTTCTCCTGGGTCAAAATAAATAAAACATTAAAACTTACTATGTACAAAAATAAAAGCCAAACACCAAACCATACTATATCCAACCTTAAATTATGGCCCTTTTGTTTTCTATAAGTAGCATTTTCTATTCTATAAAGTTACCAAAATGGAAAGACGATTTAGACAGGATATTCTATTTACAGAAATACAATCAATTTGGTATTTAAAGCGTCCCTCATTCTCGGGTATCCAGCCAAGTCTAAAAGACTTGTCTGTGACCAAAACAGTCACACTTTCTTATTTAAACCTAATGCATTCTTTAACCAAAATTTTAAAGGTGTTTAGGTTTAAGAAAGGTGTTTAGGTTTAAGAACACCTGAGAATATATTCTAAAAATATATCTAAAATTTCCAATTTCAAGTTGCTTTAAAGATTGGTGAAAAAGAAACAATATAATATTTTTAAAGTCCAGAAAATAAAGATTGTATTTCTGTGGTATAACTTCTAAGAATGAAGCAGTTAAAGTGCCCCCATTTCTGATTATCTTATCATTGCTTGGAGTTACAATCAAAGATATAACAACTCAAAGAGAAGGAAGATTTTTAACATCTATGATAAATATCTATTTTTTTTTTCACTGAACTGTCCTTGTTTAGGGATTGTCATAAGAAATTTAAGGTTACTAGAAAGAGTGACATTTATTTTCTGAAACCTGTAAATGAAATGAAGTTGTTAAAGAAAGAGTCAGATTCTTAGTGCTGACATTCCCAGATTTACAGTTCACTCTTTCATCACAGAGTGACAAGCAAGGCTTGCTCACCCTCCTATATTAACTTTTAAAAATGGGACTGTCAACTGTATTTACCAACCCTGTCATTTCTTAGCATAATTATAGACTACATCATGAATAGAAAGTTGTTCTTAACCTATGCATAAAACACAACTAAAACAGTATTACTTCTCCTCCCTTTCTCCACCCATCTGGTAGCCAGCGGGGATTTACTTTGTTACTTCATATATTATAATTGTGTAATTTTTTCATAAATTACCTTAGCTCAAGTGATTCCATTTAAATAATGTTTGATGTGCAATGTAATATTTCTAAATGACTTATGAGCTGTTTAACAGACAAGCCTTATAATGTACTTAGTGATTTTTATTAATAGAATCCTATATGTTCAAACACTCAAGGGCAAGTCATTTCTTCCGTGACTGCCACTAATTTGATAAATTTAAATGATGACACAATATGGGAAGTAACACAAACATACAGCTCAACAAATGAAACTGTTGGAGCTGAAACTAGAATTAAATGTGGTCAAGACCAATTTACTCAAGCCATTCACAAAATTAGTTACATTTAAGAATGATAAGACTAAAATTTTAATTTTTTTCATACAGTTAGCATGGTTTTCATTTTCTAAGTGGAATAATAGCATAGAAATTAAAAAATACTACCAAACTTCAAATACTTATATTAAAAATAAAAGGTAATAATTCACTTTATTGTGAATAACCCACGTTAAAGGTTTGGCTTTGATGTAATTTGCTTGGGTGAAATACATTCATTTGGATAAAGAATTTCATTTATTTATTTTCACTTTGATATTCCAGTAATTCAGACAAAATAAGTCATTTCAGTTTGAGCTAAACAAATAGCTGTAAAATGTCTTCATCTTTAGTTTTTTCCTAGGATCCTCAAATATTCTAGGAATAATTTTCCAAACCAATGGGAAGCACTACTGTAAAGAAAGCAATTCACTCTTTAAAACTTTGGTAAGCTTCCATCCTCACCCTGACTCTGGGACATCCCCTTTTGAGATCTGCCACCCAACTCCCTACAACAAATGCCACATTTTAATGAGTCTATCTCTTCGATCACTAGACTTTCCTGAAGGAAGCTAATGCCAATAGGCCTTCGGTTATGAGCAAGATGATTCAAGTTGATTTTAAAGCAAAGAACTATGCATTGTTTCTGCAAAGACCCATCTGTTAAAGCCTAGCTACTCTATAGGTGCCATGTCTATACTCAGCCCATTAAAAGGAGCAGGTCTGTGGCTGTCTCCTAAGATAATAAGATATTGGACAATGGTATGTGCTATTGCTATATCTGCTGACACCCTAGCAAAACTGTTGTCTTCTCCTGACCTGATGAGGCTCACCCAAGATGCATAGGGCCCCTGGGCTGCTGGGAAACAACACCATCACTCCATCTTGCTTAGAGCTGAGAACTATAATTTTCTGTTTCCCTAGGAAGTAGGTCCTCCGTTTTCTAACTCTGGGTTTAGGGAGAGTGGACGGAGCATTAAAGTTTGTTTTTCATTTTACTCATACATACTTAGTAAATATCTGAGTTCTCTGAAGATTGATTGGTTAGAGGAAAATAACCTGCTTCGAGTTTCACGTCTGAAACTAAAAAGTTAGTCGTTAACAAAACTGAACCAGGCTGACTTTTATTCTTTGATAAAATCTCTATGTATCACGTTTGAAAAACAGGTATATTTTACTCTTAATGGAGCAAACATTATCTTGAAAACAACAGAAATGCTCTTCCCGCCCTCTAGGCTCCTGTGGAGGCCTGCTGAGAACGGGACTTCTGAAAGGAGCTATGTCTGGAAGGCTGTGGGCCAAGGCTATTTTTGCCGACTATAAGCGGGGTCTCCAGAACCAAAGGGAACATACAGCTCTTCTTAAAATCGAAGGTGTTTATGCCCACCATGAAACAGAAATCTGTTTGGGCAAGAGATGCACTTACGTATACAAAGCAACGAACAACACAGTGACTCCTGGCGGCAAACCAAATAAAACCGGAGTAATCTGGGCAAAGGTAATTCAGGCACGGAAACAGTAGCATGGTTTGTGCCAAATTCCAAAGCAACATTCCTGCTACGGCTATCGGATACAGAATCTGAGTGATGCTATGCCCCCAAGAATTTAAACTAGTGAAAAGTCAATAAATAAACGTGGATTTGTGCCCTTGTATTTTTGTTAAGTGGATTAAAAAACTTACTACCTAAAAAATAAATACGTAAATAAATAGAATGGTGAATTTTTAAAAGATGGCTTATGATATTCTTAGGAATTAAAAATAAAAATATAAACATAAAAGGCCCAAACATGTAGCACTTTAATACTTAAGAAGAACTTCTTGGGGAAAAGCTTATCCTGGAAGCAGCATTCCAAAACCACTACTAGCAACACTTAAATAAATCATTTTAAAAGATGTCTTGCATTAAATATTGCCCAGATGGTGAGACTGGTAGATTTTTTTTCAGGAAAACTAGGGGTTTCGTCTTGCAATGTCATCTTCCATGTTTGGGGATGCACCCTAAGCATTCTTAGTCTCTTCTAACAGGTTTCTCATAATTATTAGGGGCATTAAAAGCAGCAGTGATTTTTATAAAATACTTGGATTTCTCTTTTGGAGGAAAAGACAAAATGAGTTACAGCTGTCAGATGTAAAGTCATAAAGTATATACAGTTATAAAGTTTTTAAAAAGACAATACTACATTAGTTAATAAACATACACCCAACTGGAGTATTTACAAAAATATAAAAATTTATCTTTTATATCAATGCATATATATTACTTTGTCTAAAGCAACTTTCTCTCTTTAAAAATAAGAGGGAACATTAATTTCTAAAGATTTAACATGATGCCAACAAAAATTTTAGGAGAATCATTTTAGCTTTTACTTATCACAGTAAAAGTATTTTAGGGGAACCTCCTAGATAATTCATTAATAGCAATAATATATTTAGACCATAGCATCCTGGCTAACACAGTGAAACCCCACCTTTACTAAAACTACAAAAAAAATTAGCTGGGCATGGTGGCGCACGCCTGTAGTCCCAGCTACTCAGGAGGCTGAGGCAGGAAAATCACTTAAACCCAGGAGGTAGAGGTTGCAATGAGCCAAGATCATGCCACTGCATGAATACCCAAAAATAAGGGAGTTCTTAAATAATAAAAAACTTATTCAATGGATTATTAAGTAGATTAAGTATCATGATCAGCAGGAATCATCACTAAAATGAGGAAATATTCAAATGTAATTTTAAGAGTAAACTGGATGCATAACTCTATATATACAATATATATTTTTTGGAGAATAAAACCATCCTAAATGGACTACAGTAGTTTTTTAAGTGGATATTTCTGAGAGGCATAAAATAATGACTTTTTATGTTCTTCTTTGTACTTGAACCTATTTTCTAAATTTTCTACAACGAACATTTACTACTTTTAAATTAGCAATTAAGAAGAAAGAAAATGCATCCTCATCTACAAAATTCAACATGCTTCTGCACTTCGTCTATTAAGTAAAATTGGTCAGGTTCATGGTAAAGCCCTTGTAACCTGATTTTATCTTATCACCCCAAGCTTATTGCTAGTGAGTACCCAACTCTAATGCTCAACTCCTTCTGGCATGTCATGGTTCACCCAAACTCCACTCATATTCTTCCACTCAGGGCTAGAACTTTCTCTCCTAGGGTTTCTGATGCTGAGTTTTGGTTGTAACTATTTCAAGCCAACTTCGGATGTTCCTAATTTTCTAAGCAAAGTCTGGTAACATGACAAAATCATTTTATACTCTAACTCCAATACATTAACCACAGTAATTCAGAAGAATGCCTTTCTGACAGCAAGAATCCCAAATCCCATCAGTATTTGTTAAGTGAACAAAAATAATCATTAGCATGATCATAACAACAACTACCATTTATTGAGAGCTTTCTGTTTAGAAAGACTCCGTGACAAGCGCTTCACACTATCTTCATCTCACTAATGCTCAGAACAGCCCCCAACTTCACCAACTTCAAGAACAGGCTATGTTAGTTCTTGAAGGTAAACAGACAGCTTGGGCCTGAGCTTCAAATCCAGCTTGGGTGGATGCCAATAAGCTCTACACTACCAAATTTATTTATGGAAAGCCCACAAGATACCATTTTGTATCTGATATATCAATTTATCTAACCATCTAGTTAAGTTGACAAAATGTGTTGTGCTGCAAAGCTTCCCTTTATGTATAAAAACAGACACAAAACAATATAAGTTTCTGCTAGATCTCATTATATAAGTAATATATTTACCTGTATAGGACCAGCCAATCTCTTCAACAAGTTTTCTCTGTTGTCTGTAGTATCCATTAGCCCAATCTATAGAAAAAAAAACAAACAAACAAAAACAAAAAAAACAAGTAATTAGTATGTAGAAAATATGTGTCCAAAAATAAAAGATGCCAAAATCATTTATAGCATACTTAGTTCTTGATTACTCCTTTCCATGTTATCTTCTCAACGTGTTCTTTCAACCTCAACTATCACCATTATATTACATACTCCAATGCCCTTGTTCTGGTAGCTAGCATAAATTTTAGAGAGTGTGCTTAAAGGATGCTGACATTCAGGCAGAAGCAAGGTATATATTTAGATAATGCAAGAGCAGCCTAGAGGGCTTCAGCCCCAAAGAGGGACTGGGGTCAGAAAGAACAGCTTGTCATGCCTCCAAATGTTGTTACCATTCCCTAAGCCTAATGCCCAAAATCCTATTGATTAAAGATACCTTTATGTATACAATCCAAGTTTTATCTGAAAATGTGTCTAGTTTACCCAGAATTTATCAGGCTTTCAAAATCTGCTTCCTTCCTAATACAAAACAAAATTAGCTGCCATCAGAAAGTAGAATTTAAATGTGCATATGTTGTTTGGGAGAAATGTTATGTCAGATACTGTGAGTGAATTTGTCCCTTGGAGGAAAAAGATGCTTGAGTTAGGTAATGCAACGGAAAGCTTAGGGCCATAAAGATAGTGAATGTCCCACGACCCAGAGAGAGAGAATCTATCTAGAACATGAGGCAAAGAATAGAAACAGGAAGATGGGTTAAAACTAGTCTCACTCTGCATAATTCAAAATTTTGCCGGGAGTCATGCCTGCATCCAATAAATAGGAGTTTTCAGATTCATTCTCCTCCTCCCTGTACGATTGTCCCTTGATCACAGACTGTACTAACATTAATACCTCATTTCAGTTACATTGTGGATAAAATAAATCTTTGCAAGATAGGTTTGGAAACTGATTGGTATTGGCAAAACTGTTTCTGTAGAGAAAGCAACATAGCTAGTTTACAAATGTACTTGCAGAATATTATTCATTCATACACTGGCATTCTGTTAATATAGTATTAAAATTACTTCTTATTCTCTTTATACATTTGTTTTCTCCATTGGATGCAAATATCTCAAAAGCATTTCAGAATTTATTTTTCTTTCTTCCATGTTATACACTCTCTGATTATTAAAACATGGTAATTAATAACTATTTTATAAAAACTAAAAGGCAGGGCAACTATCAGAAATGCACATTTAAAATTCATAGATTAACCAAAGCCAAAACCTACTTTGAAAATATAAAGGTTTTGTTTGTGTTTACATTTTTAAAAATCTGCATATTTAGGTAAATATTCTATTGGCTATATAGCCCATTTAAACATAAATCTATTTTTTACAACAGTTTTATTGAAATATAATCTACATAGCACACAATTCATCCATTAAAGTGTACAATTCAATGGCTTTTAGTATATTTACAAAGCTTTGTCACCATTTCTACAACCAATATTAGAACATTTTCATCACTCTTTGAAGAAATTCCATACCCTTAACTGCTACCCCACACCCACTCCCATCCTCCACCCCTAGAAAAACACTAGTACCATTGTCTATATAGATTTGACTATTCTAGACATTTCCATATAAACAGAATGATACAATATATGGCCTTTTGCAACCAACTTCTTTCAGATCACATAATGTTTTCAAGGTTTATACATGGCATAGCATGTATTAATACTTCATTCTACTTCACTCTCCAAGAATGTTCTATCGTACGGTGACCAGGACAGCCTTAAAATTCCCCTTGGTTTGACTAAATCTTAGAAAGCCTTGTTCCCAACCGTAGGCCCTTGATCTTCCTTTTATTATAGAATTTACTTTAGGGATACTGTAATTGTAATTCTTTCTCTACCTCTGTGAGATGTAAATCTTTTTAATAGATCCCTGATAATTTTATAAACCAGACATGTACCTCTCAAAGACCTAACCACCTGTTTGAAAAGTAATCAACAAGAGAGACAGCACCTTTATCTTCCGGAGGGTGGGAGGTTAAAATCAGTGGGGCCCCTTGATCCAAGTTGCAAAGACTACCTCTGGTCATAAAAGTATGAATTTATTTATGTAAACTCATATCTTTATGACAAGACGTAGTTTAGATAAAGCCAATTAGCAAACACAAATAGCTTATGGCCCTGAGTGACCTGTAGTTGTTTTCCACTAGCTCACTCCAGCCCGTAAAAACCTGACCCAGTCCGCTTCATGTGTGTTGAGTTCAGACTGTTCTAGCTTCTCTCCCTACTGCAGCAGCCTTGAATAAAGTATTTCCTGTCTGTTTAACTTTGGAGAAATTTTTGTTTTGACAACTGAATATACCTCATTTTATTCATCCACTCATCAAGTAATAGATACTTTGGTTGTTTCTAATTTTTAGCTATTATGAATAATGTTGTTATGAATATTCATACATAATTTTGTTTCACCTTCTACTGGAAATGGAATACTAGGCTCAGAATTTATTTTTCAAATAAGATTGTTCCATAAAATGCTAGTTATTTAAGACTAAATTGATTTAAGTTAAATTCTGGGTGTGTTTCTTTATTATAAATGAATATATACAACATAATATTAGAAAGGGACATAAAAGGTTACTGACTGAGACATAACATTCTAGAAAAAAGTAATTCCTATTTTAGAGATAAAAGGATTTATGCCAAAAAAGCAAGTGGTTTGTACAGGCAGTAAGAGATAAAAAATGGAAACCATAATGCAGGGTTCCTGCTTCCCACTTCATTCACCCTCCCTCAGTATCAAAGATTCCTAACAATCCTGAGCTACCGGTTACTCTCCTAAGGTGCTCTGCCTTAGCAGGGGCCTCTATAGCATGCATACCTTCAAGAGACACGAAATAGCACAAAACAATACAGAGGGCTACAGGTTCATTATCAGGAATTACTTGGACAAATAAATTATAAAGAATTGACTGCATACATGATTTAACCTGGTAATCAACTGAAATTTTCCTCTGAAACTTTGCATTGGCCATAGGGAAAAGATTCCTTATCATTTTTTATATATTTTAAATACAAACATTTTAGAATTGTAAGACATTTTGGTTACGCATTGTGGTGACTGCAGGAGATCAGATACTACGCAAAACTTATATTTAACAAGCATTCTATTGAAATAAATAAAACAGTAAGCTCTTGTTTTAATGGTTCATTCTAAAGGATAACAGCAAAACATCAGCAGAATTTTAGCTTTCCTTGTAGAGTTTTATCCCCACACAATGAACAATTATTCTTGGTTTTTAATTACTTACATTAAGAAAGCTTTTTCAATACAAGGTTCCCAGGTGTTGGTAGCTCTCTTCAGTTCCTTTATATATTGTTCCCTTAATTGTTACTTCAAACAATCCGTTACACATTCATATGCTAATTACATAGTGCTTGGGCGTGAGAGAGTACCCCACTTTTAAAATTCTACTTTGAGGTCTGATAGATGAGATGTGATAGCTCCAATGAACAAGAAAAAAAGGAGCTGGGTTCACTTTTTTGTTGCATTATATACTTTGAAAACCAGGAAATCCTATATAAAGAGGAATCTATCAAAGTGCTTACACATTTTAAGATCCATTAAAATAATGAAACATAGATTTTTTTTTTGTTTCCGTGAATTTCAGTTTATTTAGTTTTTATATTTTGTTTCTTTCCATTTAAAATATTTGACAAGGCTGTTATGGTATGACTGTTTTGTAGTGATAAATCTAAGAAATTTCAGGAAGTGATTGTTCACAAGATATACAACAAGAAAATACATATTAGTAAATTTTTTAAGGTTACCTTAAAATTTGTCCTAAAAATATTCTTAATGAAGCAGCTTTCTAACCTCCTAACAAAACTGAGAGAAATTTGGTTTATATTATTTCAGATAACCTAAACATTCTCTTTTCAACTGATTCCACCTTGTACTTACCTTAAGCACTTACATATATGCAAACACACACACACACATATATATATATATATATATATATATATATATATGTGGATAGATATAAATACATTTATGTATTTAGTATATGTATTATAAATATGTATTTCTTAATTTCTGTTTACACTTGTATAAAGGAAATCAAAGTTTTGTTTTCCTTGACAACGCCCTTATCAAGGAAATCATTTTTTCTCAAAATTTTTAACCCCCTGAAATTAAAATCAGGGTGCTCATTTTCCACTAAAAAAAAATCATTATAAATATTTTGAATTCCAAATATGCTTCTGACTGTGGCCTTATCCTAAGGTAGGTCTCTGTTTCATGTTGATTAACAATTTATCACCTGCATCCTACTACAACAAATTCTAGCAGCAGTACTCTGACAAAATACACAAATACATACACACACGTTATTGCCATAAAGTGGCCAAAATATTACTATAATAGGGAGAAATAGAGTGCTCTTAAGAGAAAGAAATTTCAGATAGAAAATAACCACAGATCTAAGTCTAAAGTGTAGGATTTCCTATCTCCTAAAATGAACTTGTTCAAGGCAGATGATACTTCTTGCAAATTTCACATCCTTTAAAGAAGTTACTAAGGAATTTCCAAGGACATAAAAAGGAGATCAGCTGGTAGCAGAAATCTAGAAATGTGGCAAAGAAATAGAGATGAATCATTAAATACCTTGAAGAAGACTGACAAAGAGACCTGGGGAAAGGGACTGAATGTTCCAGGTAGAGGAAATGGCATGAGCACCAAGAAGTGAGAAATCACAGAACTCAAAATCTGAGAGGCCAGGGAGCACTCACGTAGGATCTACATGGATCACTAGGGACTTATTTCTGATGATAGTTCACTGTGATATAAGGTCATATCCATCTTCACACTTTTAACTTTCATCCTACTCTCTTCTTACCTAGATTTCTTTTAAAAGTGAGGAGGTAGTCTACTGAGTTGACTGAATGTCATTGAATGTATTTCATATGTTGAGTATATTTTGAGGAAAAATATCAAAGATGAGTATGAAATAATCCAATAAACATTTTAACTGAAGTTAAAGGGGTTGGATGTGTACTTGTGAAAAAGGTAGGTGGTTTGTGAAGGCTTGAAGAAGGACTTGGAAACTTCTGGAGATAGTCTAATGTCATCAGAGTGGTTATCATCCACTAAAGAATTTGACAGCAAGACATGCTTAAGACTGAAGGGGCATTGATAAACAATGGTTGATATCGACAGCAGTCATGATCATCTGTCACTGGAAGCAAAATAAATCCATTCTCTGAGAATAAAATAAAAATAGGAATTACTTTAAGAAGAGAATCTACTTTTTTTTTTTTTTTTTTTGAGGCGGAGTCTTGCTGTCACCCAGGCTCCTGGAGTGCAGTGGCTCGATCTTGGTGCAGTGGCTCAATCTTGGTTCACTGCAACCTCTGCGCTCCCCGCCACCACCCCGCCCTGGGTTCAAGCAATTCTTCTGCCTCAACCTCCATAGTAGCTGGGATTACAGGTGTGCACTACCATGCCCAGCTAATTTTTGTATTTTTAGTAGAGACAGGGTTTCACCATGTTGGCTAGGCTGGTCCCGAATTCCTGACTTAAAGTGATCTGCCCACCGTGGCATCCCAAAAGGCTGGGATTACAGGTGTGAGCTGCCAGTTCTTTAATTGATTAAAGAAAACCTGTGAACACATCACCTGGTTATTAAATACTTTGTATCTTCAGATGTTCTTTCTCCATTTGATAAGCTGAGTTGATGATCCAAATGATCTAACCCAAAACCTTGATTAGTTAAGAAAAACTTTGCAAGTAAAATTCACTTTGTCCACGAGGACAGAGTCTACAATATTATACAGGTCAGATTTTGTCTGTGGATTTTCCAGTCATTTGATGTCAAGGATTGGCTTGCTGTCAAGTTAAATGATCATATAGCCTATCTTTACCGATCTGGAATGTAAACTTTTATTCAGTATATATGCAAAGAGATTTATGAAACATAATTCAGTTAATTATGGTAATTCTGATAGTATGGTTTGTTCAGGCTATAGTAATAGTTCAAACTTTGCACTTACTGTTAATCATTTCAGATGTAACAAAAATACTTAAAAAATACTGCTTTTTATACTATATATGTTATTTTCCCCAAAACCATGTGTTTTCCAATTTCAACTACCTTCCAGTGTTAGAAAGCAGAGTTTCAGTTTTCTCCTCTCTTCAAAGCCTTCAAAATAAAAGTGCTTTTGAATGTGTCAAAACTTTAATAGCAACTTTATGCAAAATAAGAGGGTATTTTAATTTATATAATCAAAAAAAGGTAATTCTGGAAAAATATATAAGAGTCCAGGTAATATCTTTATTTAAGAATAAGTTTAAAGAGATAAAACAGTAGATGCCTGAGGCACTATATAATCAAAAGGGTAAAATAATCAAGGGAGATGGAAAATTTGAACATAAGGATAATGGAAAGGAACAAAGGGAGTTATTTCTTCCATATGCTTATTTTGGTAGTGAGACATCCAATTAAATGTATATGTCTACAGAACCAAGGAATGCATATGTCTCACAGAACCAAGGAAAGGTTCAAAAGTGAGCAATTCGATTTTATTGTTTCTTAGACACTCGACACTATGAATGCTTTCAAAGAGATAATCTGTATGTTTGTAATATGTCTACTATTCAGACTTTTCAATGAAAGCTCAAAATGTTCACAGGCTAGTCTTAATAAGTAGTGTATTTTTCTATACTTATATGCACTTAAGCGAATATAATTTATCTACATTTTTAAAGTTGAGGTAATTTTTCTTAAAACGTTAATAATTTTGCTCTTTATGACATAGTAATAATGCATGCTTATTTCAAATAAATTAGCTAAAATACAGGTAAGCAAAAATAGTTTAAAAGTTACTTGTAATCCTATGTCTTATAAATAACTGCTATTAACAATTTTGCACATGTATATATGTTTTTCTAGATGTTATATATTTACATTTAATAAATTTGGACTTTACTTAAATTCAATGACACTCTTTGGCAACCTGTTTCTTTGCATGATAATGAATCACCGACATATTCTCAATTTAATAAACAGTATTTTACAACATCGTAACAGTTAAAGCATTCTCTACTTTTTGGATACTGAAATTAAAAGTTGACAATGTCAGGAGATTTATTTCTTGAGCTTCAATGATATGCATAATGATAGTTTCTATTAAACTGGCTTTGCCTGAGTTTTATTTATAAAATAAAATCTGTCAGAGATGAAGTACCACACTTTTCCTGTCAACCTTCTTCCATAACATCAACAAAACACTAAGCACAAACTCCTTGTTATTGTACTACAATCATTATAATTACCTAGTTTTATGTCTATAGCTAACACTGAATTTGTTCCAATTGCTCAGTGATGATGGGAACAGAGACAGAAATATCAAACTATGTACAAATAACAATTAAGAGAATATGATAAAAATAATATTAAAAGTGAGAAGACAACCCAATCTGTGTAAGAAAAAGTACATAAAATTTAGTAGAAAACACAATTCACCAAATGGCAAAAAATAATGTTATATTTGTTATGTATTATGTTATTATATGCTATTAAATTATCTTACAATAATAGCATTATTTAGCAATGTAAATAAGAATGCAGTTGTGAAGTCTTATGCCCCCATACTTTCACTGAAATCTGACGCAGAGCAAGAACATCTGCTGTGCTCTTTTCTGATTGGGGTCGCTCAGGAATTTCTGGACAACTGGCACACTTAAATAACCAATTAGAGGATACAATGGGATTCCATTTGCATTTACCATGAAAAGCACAAAACACCAAGAGAGTTCATAAAGGAACAAAGATATGAACTATTTTTAATATAAAAGAAAATGTGAATAAATGAAGAAACCTACTACATCCTTTAATGAAAACACTGAATTTGGGGAAGTTGTCATTTTTTTTTCCATATTAATGAATGAGTCAAATCTCACTAGGATGTTATGAACTGGAAAATTTTTCTAAAATTTATATAGATTGATAAAAGGAAAGTAATAATTGACTATTCATAGAAAGTGTGAATTAATAAAGGCTTGGTTAATCAATTACTAATAAAAATGAATTGACAGATCAATGGAAAAACGCAAATAGCACTAATATAGAACCTACTATAGATGTGAATTTAATATAAAGGAAACATCACAATCAGGTAAGGAAATGTATGAAGATTCAAAGGTTGGGAACACTGACTATTGTGAAAAATTTAAATCGTATTTGACATATACATAAAAATAAATTCCAAGTGGAATAAAGAATGTTTTAAAAAGATGCAGAAAAACTATTTACAAAGTTAACATTAAATTTATCATAAGAGGTAGGATGCCTTACTATGTATGAAGAAAAGTATACTATGAAGAAACATTTTAGTTTTGATTACATAAACTACATTTACAATTTGAATAAATTACAATTTGAATTTCATTAAATGTTTCTCTATACAATTTAAACTTGTATAGAGAAACATTTAATGAAATTCAAATTGTAAATGTTAAGCTATTGATAAAGGTTAAAATACATTAAACATATATTACAATATATTCCACACATACAATATTCTTACAAATCAATAAGAGCTAAGTATGAGCAGAGAAGTTTTAAAAACACAAATACAATTAATAAATTTATAAAGAACTGTTAGATTTTTCTGGTATCAAAGAAACAGAAACTAAAATAACAAGAAGATAGCATTTTTCCAGCTGACAGATTATCAAAGGTTTATTATTACTTTTAAAATATTCAGTGATGATCCAGAAATCTTCAGATGTTTCCTTATACATAGGTAGAGGAATGAACTATCATAAACTTTCTGGGATCTGAGTGTTTAAGAGTTATCAGGATCCTTAAAACTTTTCATATCATTGGACACAATAATTCTATTCTGAAGAACATATTTTAAAAGATTAACAGAGATTAACATGATGTACAAAGATGTTTACAACATTGAAAATGATGAATAACTATAAAATATGTTAATATACAAAAAGTGGGGGAAGTTTAAATAAATTATATAAGGTTCCTAATATGAAATGCCATGAAGCCATTATAAGTATATCTTCAATAATATTTATTGATTTTTTTTGAAATATGTAATATAAAACATCAAAAGTTTTGATACAATTTTCTAGATAGTACATATATAAAGAAATGTAAATTTATTTATGTGGTGCCATTGGGAGTGGTTTTTATTTTTTCACATGTTCTTATGTTTCCCAAATATTTGATGAGTTTTTATTAGTTAAAGATTTTTAAAATTTAAAGTGTATATGCATTCTGAAAGAATATCTCTGATTCTACAACTAAATAAAGTTAAATATGAATATGTTTTAAGACTATAAAGAAAAACTTGAAATTCACTTTAAAATCTTCTTCCAAGATACTGCACGACAGATGCAGCATTAACAGCATTTTAGGGTAAAGGTTATGAAATAATAGCCAAGCTGACACACAGTAGGCAGGTTAAGTACTTCAACTACTAAGATAATGATAAACAAGAACCACAGCAAAACAGGAAATGCAACAAACTCACCGATCATCTTACTGGCCATGAAAATCAGATGGATTGGGTCTTCAATTTGTAATTAAACCCCGAAACAGTGTTATTTTAATTTTTATCTTATTTCTAAAACAGCACATTTTGCTTAGATAAAATTAAACACAGAAGTCAGTGTCTGTCATTAAGCAGGACAATCTGGCAGCTTTATGTGTTAACAACCTGTGTTCTGAAATAGCTGTGGGTCATGTTAAAGTTGCTGCCAGGATGCTGACTGATTCACTGTGTTGTTAGGTCTGGACAGGGCAGAAAGATTTTCTTGACTCGTTTCCCAGTATATGGACTGAAAATTCATTTTTGTCATGAATTCTGTTTTTTTAAACTGGGCTAGAAATAAGAAAACTTCATTCACAGAAAGCATATTTACTATAATAAATGAACAATTTTCCATGTATCTTTAATAATTTAAGACATCTTCAATTTGCCGGTATCTTTTACAAGCCACTTGACATTGCTCATTAAAACTACTTCAGCTGGGGTAATACTGCAAAAAGAAATCAAGATGAGCAAGGGAGATCTGCCTAATTTTAGCTATAAACACATATTTTTTTTGTGTCTCCTTTCACTTTATTCCTAAGGTCAGAATCTTAGATTCTGCCATTAATTGATGACCTTGGACAAGTCACATCTCTTTGCTTGCATTTCCACAATTTAAAAATAGGGGTATATATCTGCTGTTTACTTACAAGGATACTGTTATAAGGGGTAGGGCATGTGTAAACCTATTTTGAACTCTTAGTAAAAAATGTGCATATAGGCCGGGTGCAGTGGCTCAAGCCTGTAATCCCAGCACTTTGGGAGGCCGAGGCGGGTGGATCACGAGGTCAAGAGATCGAGACCATCCTGGTCAACATGGTGAAATCCCGTCTCTACTAAAATACAAAAAAAATTAGCTGGGCATGGTGGCGCGTGCCTGTAATCCCAGCTACTCAGGAGGCTGAGGCAGGAGAATTGCCTGAACCCACGAGGCGGAGGTTGCGGTGAGCCGAGATCACGCCACTGCACTCCAGCCTGGGTAACAAGAGCGAAACTCCGTCTCAAAAAAAAAAAAAAAATGTGCATATAACAACTCATATCATTTCCTGAATTTTATTTTTCAGATATTTGGTATTTTTTCTTTCAATAGTGAAGCAAAATTTTAAGAAATGCAACAACATGAAATTTATCTAATGTGCACAGCATGTTTTTGTTAAGTCATAAATTATTCACTTGTTTTCTGATGCTATCTGATTCTTAGTGTGAAGTGCTCTTTAAAGTATGGACACTGAGTGCACATGGAAAATACAAATCATGATATTCAAGGATTGATCCATTTCCCTAGAGAACAATGTGAACACTGAAAAACAAAATATTTAATTTAAATCAAACTTTAGGAACTATGCTTATCTAATCCATGTCTTTGTATTGTACTTTTTTTTTTTTTTTTAAGACAAAATCTCCCTCGGTTACCTAGGCTGGAATGCAATGGGGCAATGCATCTCTGCTCGCTGCAACCTCCACCTCCCTAGTTCAAGCAATTCTCCTGCTTCAGCCTCCCAAGTATCTGGGATTACAGGCACCCATCACCACATCTGACGTATTTTTGTATTTTTAGTAGATACAGGATTTCACCATGTTGGCCAGGCTGACCTCAAGTGATCCATCAGCCTCAGTCTCCCAAAGTGCTGGGATTATAAGAGTGATCCACTGTACCTGGCCTGTATTATAAATTCAATAAATTTTTAAAAACAATATTTTTCAGAATACTTTCCTTGTTTCAGAAAAGACTTAAGACAGTTTAAGATCACTATTTATGGGCCGGGCGCGGTGGCTCATGCCTGTAATCCCAGCACTTTGGGAGGCCGAGGAGGGTAGATCACGAGGTCAAGAGATTGAGATCATCTTGGTCAACATGGTGAAACCCCATCTCTACTAAAAATACAAAGATTAGCTGGGCATGGTGGCGCGTGCCTGTAATCCCAGCTACTCAGGAGGCTGAGGCAGGAGAATTGCCTGAACCCACGAGGCGGAGGTTGCGGTGAGCCGAGATCACGCCACTGCACTCCAGCCTGGGTAACAAGAGCGAAACTCCGTCTCAAAAAAAAAAAAAAAAAAAAAAAAAAAAAAAAAAAAAAAATCACTATTTATTTAAAATCTTATATTGTTTACATTTTAAAGAGTTCTTTATTTTAGAACCACTTTCTCCACTAGAAATTTAAAAAAAACTGAACACTTTGATGACATCTCTAGTAGGTGTTTAATTGTTAATGAGCACCTATCTATATTCATCACTGATTTTGCTCATAACTGTACAAGAAAGACTTCATCTACTGCTTTATTGGTATGTATAAATGTTTCATTGCCAATAGACTATGAAGCAATAATTACTGTTTATCATATTATTTCCTTCTATTGCAAAGTTTATTTAAAGTGAGGGGAAATCGTGCAAGTCCTATTGTCTCAATTAGTACAGCTTAAGTTCAATCTAGCTAGTTAGCAGAATCATTTTATTGGCTTCACATTCTTCTGCTGGATACTTTTGGTCCCCATCCCATGCCTCTACTCTATGCCAAGCATCTCAATTGTACTCTCTTTTCTTTCTCACTTTAATAGTTGCATTCTCCATGGAACTTGGTGTCTTTACAATGCCCATTCTGTGAACCCCCAAAGTTGGATTCACTTCAACCACCAATCACAATATGCTTACCTTCAAGTCTTATAATTGGTGACCTATCCTGACCAATGACAGCACTGGGTCTTACTGGCCCACTGCTGCAACAGCACTTCCCAAATATTGCCTAAAATTTGAATGCACTCTGCAGTGGCAGATGCTCAAAGATGCTCTTTAGGTTGCCTAGATTACACAGGTTTATTGCACTCAGAGGAACAACATCTAAAAAGCATTTCTGTTCAGTACATAATTAAGAGTCTTCGAGAATACATCTCATTAGTTACTTTCTATACACAATTACAAACTGTTGGCCAGGGGTTAGATATTATTTATTTTGGAATAGTTAACTCATTTGGAACAAATATGTTTTCTCTCCAGGTTTACTGTTCTGTTTGTGAGGATGTCAAGAGACTGAACAAGTTAATGTAGTGTTTTTGGCCAGGACTCTGCTGGCATTTTGCCCTGGCCTTACTAGGCCACTGGGACACCTCGAGATAATTAACATACTCCTGCACTGTCTAATGTTATAATGGTAATGGTTAAATAAAAAAGAGCATCTTAAAACAGACCACAGGTAGCATCACTGCATATCAAAGGAGCTAGCTCTGTGGGCGAGCTAATGTTTCTAAGTCTAGGAAAAAGAAAAAAGTGTCTTTTTTATGGCAGGATTTACACCTTGGAATTTACATATCATATAACATAAAGACACAGATATTGAAATGTAACCTACGTTTTCCTTAATACATTTTTGAGCATCTAAGTGATCATATCTTTCTGAATTTTATACTTCTGCCATTAATTTCACTAATGGCAAATATTATTTTGGCAGAAGATGTTTATCTAATAAGCTAGTATAGATCTAGCCAGGGATACTCTGATTTAACCTTGAAAGTAAAATCACATAATATACATTTTGTGCTCAAGCGAATCGCAAACTAACAACATAATGCCTAAAGTTCTTTAATATGTCATTCAAGTTCATTGGCAAATTAAGAAAAGAGTGTATGTTGAAATAAAAATTATTTTAAACTACCTTGTTTTTAACCTCAGCAATGGCTTATAGAAACTGTCAATTTTCCTACCATTTTAAATGATATCCACCTTTAACGAAATGAAATGTCTGACTTCACATAATATTTAAATGAAACGAATGTTTCTTGTGAGGCTGAACTTCCCAGAAGTCGCTCTGGTCTAGAACAAGAGGCATCAGTAGGCAAAGAAGTTATACATTTCCCAAGAGGCCCTCTGCCAGACCCCTCGAGGCTATGTACTCATCTCCCACAGGAACATTCCAGGTAATACAGTGGCTGAAAAATCCACAGGTCCCTCCCGATCAGGGAGTGTCTGGTGATTTGGGATGGTGGTCCAGGCCAAGGAATCATAATACCATCAGCCTGACACAGCTTTCTCATCTCACACAAAACTCCTGTCATTCAGAAGCATGTGTGCAGTATATGGTAGTATATGGTGGTGCTCTAGTGGGTCTTGCTTATCAGGGAGAAAGACTACCCCCATATCACTGACACATCCAAAAAGAATTGATGCAGTTTTCTTAGCCCTTCATGTAATTGTGCTCTAGTTTCCAGTCCACCAAATTACTTATGGGAAACTTAGCACTAATTGTAGACATAACAAGAAAACCTTGGAAACTTTTCACATGTAATATGAGCATGGTGCTTGGCACAGGAATGAATAAATGAATGAAAGTTACACATCTGACATCATGTTCAGTTCAATAGTTAGGAGAGGTATAGGTATAGCAAGTATCCAGTAAAAACTCTCAAGAAGAGAAGGCACTGAGGGTTTTATTTCATGGTCTTCAATAATCCCATTATGTCCTCATTTTAATTATATTTTTTAAAACGTTGGTCTTTAAAATACCATGGACAGCAAGGATAGTTCAGCAAAACAAGATTAATAGATGATTTATGATTTTAATGAACTTGATTCTTTAAATTCAAGGCACGTCTCAAGGATTTTTCACAAAAACAATTGATCCTTTTCACGGCTTAATGCCACTGTAACTTCCTCCACACAGCTAGCAGATTGCCATGGACACACATTCGGACGCCTTTCATTCTCTCCAGGTCTCTAGAAGTTTATTTACGTTTGAGGACAAAAAGAAAGAGCAGAGGAATCTTTTCTATACATAAAGCTTACTTGGGATCTTAAACAATATGCATCTTTGTAATACAAATTACTACCAGAAATTTATAGTATGCTAAAAAATTACTTCTACACCAATTTAAAAAAAAAGTAATGCTTTAAAAATCCAGAAAAAAAGTAATCATAAAGCAACGGTTTAAGACAGTGGTAAACACCTATGATTTCACAGACATGTAACAATCCACAGCTAAAAAAAAAATGTCAGATTTCTGTTTCTTATTTTTATGTATTTATTTAGAGACAGGATTTCACCATGTTGCCCAGGCTGCTCTTGAACTCCTCGGTTCGAGGGACCCGCCCACCTCGGCCTCCAAAAGTGCTGGGATCAGAGGCCTGAGTCTCCATGCCAGGCCAGGTTTGTTTCTTTTAAATATGTGCTATACACAGAGGTAAAAAGGATAAGTATGCAATTTAAAACTGAATATAAACTGTGTAGCTGGATAATTCTAGGCAACAGTTCCAGTTTTTTCCAGCAATTAAGTTAGATGGTTTTCTCCTGAATTTTATGAATGATTTTCTGAATTCTTTATTTAATATGTATGTGTGAATAAGTTGAGCATTCTTTTGGTTGAATGTTAAATAACTTGAAATTGCACTCAATCTTATTCTTTCTTACTGACACTACTCAATGGAAATGAAAAAAAAAAATGAGAGAAAACTTTCCAACTTTCCCTTATACCTGCTAAGGTAAGACTGCTTATTTTCATAAGCAATCCCAAGATAAACTTTCATTTTGTGGGCCATCTCTGTGTCAATCTGTAATATTTATAAAACTAGCACAGGTTAAATGCAGCATCATTTTATCAACTACCTATCTGCTGAATAAGCTAATTAATTCAATGACTGTAAACACAAAAGAAGTGCCAGATTAATCAAAATATCCAGATACCTTATTTATTCCATACACCTTGCTGGTGCTACAGATGAAAACTTTCTGAGGTCAGTTCTTCTAATGCAAAGCTTCTCAAACTATTTTATATCATGTTTCAATTAGAAAGTGATGTTTTCTGTGCCTTGGGATAACAAATAAAAGCTGAGCGGACGAATATTTGGCACACTTGTAAATCACGAGTGGAACCATAGCACACTGAGGGGAAGCCTCGCCACCCTCAAGCACCTGGTCTTCAGATCTTTTGCTCAGACATTTCTCCAAATGCATATCTCTGCTTTCTCCTTTCTCCACCTCCTCACCCAACCCCAATCCTTCTCATGCATCAGGTCGTATCCTAATACCATTTCTTTGACTTTTACAGTCTTTCTCACAACTATAATTGAGTAACAATTTTTTGATACTTGTTTACTGTGTTAGGCATGAACTTCTTGAGAATTCAAAATGTGACTCTCTTATTTCCTGCTGTATATTCAACACATAACCTAGGCAAATGTGCTCTGTAAATATTCATTGCATGAATAACAGACAAATTTAGGGGTTTATAATCTCAGAGGAATGTTCCCTGCCACCTATAATTCATTTACCCCTCTGTGTTCCCCAACCTTTTTCAGATCAGTGACTGCTAAATCTTTCCTTTTTATGATCAGGAGCAGACTGAACATTCTGTTCTCACCAAGAAAACAGAAAACAAGAAATTTTCCAAGCTCCCTCCTCTTCACCTTTTAACTAACTTCTATTTTCATCACCGTCTTTCTCATTGCATCTCACAGAGACAGATGTTGCCACTCTTTCACATCCTCCTACCTTCTCCAGGATTTCTGGACTTCAATCCCTCTCTCTTCACTGAATTGTTCTTTTTTTTTTTTTTTTTTTTTTTTTTTGAGATGGAGTCTCACTCAGTCACCCAGCTGGAGTGCAGTGGCACGATCTCGGCTCACTGCAACCTCTGCCTCCCAGGTTCAAGCGATTCTCCTGTCTCAGACTCCCAAGTAACTGCGATTACAAACTTGGGCCACCATACCCAGCTAATTTTTGTATTTTTAATAGAGACAGGGTTTCACCATGTTTGCCAGCATAGTCTCGATCTCTTGACCTTCTGATCTGCCTACCTTGACCTCTCAAAGTGCTGGGATTACAGATGTGAGCCACTGCGCCCAGCCCAAATTGTTCTTTTAAGCCCCTATTATACACTGAAGCATTGCTACCCTAAAAATTCCCATTCCCTTACCTTCTCCCTTATCAACTGCACTAAGCATCTCTATTTCTATACATTCTTCAAATGGCAGCTGTCACCTTTCAATGAACACACACCTGTCTGTCTCTCTTTCGTCTATGAATCACTCTAGTGCACCCTTAGGCCCTCTATACCTTAGTATCAGGCACAGAATAAGTGCTTATAAGTATTTAACACTATGAATAAAAAGAGATCACTGGATACAGAATGAGTGCAAAGCAGTGTTAAACACATTAACTTATAACCATCTCTTATATTGTGTTTCCCATACTTGACTGCTATCAAAAAACAGTGGGTAGGGACACTATATCAATAATAAAATGCAAACTTTGCCTTGCTATAATTTTTATATAAAATGGTTGCAGTTAACAATAAATATATGAAATTTATTTCAAATTCCCTCTAGGATTTACTGGGCTTTCTTGAATTTGTCTAATACTTCCTGCTGTTCAATTATGGACATCCTCAACTACACAGTAGCCCCTATGGATAAAAGAATCTTAGTTTTCATAAGCTGGAAAAAACTTCATCATAATTTTTTATTTAAAATATAATATGGAAACAGACACTTCTCTTTTCAAAATAATAAAAGTAGACTTATTTTGTTCATTAATAGAACTTAAATTTTTCCACATTAAGTTCTTACATTGAAATAAATGCAATGACCTACCTTTTAGTTATCTAGGTGCCTGTAATACTGAATAGCTTTGAGATGTTGAATACCTTATTAAGGTGAAATATATTTCAAATATATGTGTATAAAATTAAAAGGTTTCTAACATATAATGCATTTTCTTACATCGTATGTCACAGATATGACAGACATAATGCTTTGAAATGTGTAGTCATGAATAAGAGCTATAACTTATTGCTTGGGGAAATGAGTTTACATTACAAACTACTTGAGAATGGGAGTGCCTCCTATGTATCTTTTTCCATTTTAAAACTATTTCAGGAGCTCCTGGTGGGGGAAAGGTCTTGGAAAATTGGAAGTCTTTTACAACCATACCTTGAAGTTTCAGAAAAGGAAGGGGCTCTGAAAGGATAAGAAAAGGAAGAAATTAAGAATCAGAGACAGTGGGAAGGTTGCTTTCATATTGCTAAAGATGTGCATCAGAATTAGGCATGAAAAGTTATTTTAAATGTATGCAATCTAAAAACATTTATACGAAAGAAAACCATAATATATACATAACTAGTTATGACTACTAAGTCAAGGAAGAAAAGACTTCATTTCACAAAACTGTCAGTTATAGTGCAATACAGTCTAGCATCAGTATATTCAAATATACAGTTAAAATGAAAACATGGGTTTTTTAATTATGCCAAAGCTTAAATCCATGCATGTCATAACTGTGCATGTAATTATTAAGACATATTATTTTCAAATCAAACTTTATGTAAGTGAAATTTATTCCCATAAAATTGTCAATAAGAATAGAATGCTATGTTTTTAATAGAAGAAAACACTATTAATGAAGTACAATATTAAACTTTTCAGTACTTAGTTATGAGCTTTTATATTTCAAAGCACAAAAATCCTCGTATTTGTAACCTACAGGCAAGCTAACCTGTAAAACTTCTAGGAAAACTCTATCAAAGCTTTTATTATTGTCATTAGCTAAGTTATTGTATCATTCTTATTTTCATTCGATTTCTAGAATTTCTATGGGTTCAAATAGCATTTAATAATTAACTTTGTTTGCCATGACTATTAATTCCATTCACATCTAATAACATATATAGAATCTTGATATTCCTTATTTTCAGGTATTTCCTGCTTACAAAATGGATGATATATTGGTTTTAGGATCATATTTTTCATTATAATGACAACTTTATGCTCAAACCTATGTCAAATTCATTCACTTCTCTCCATTTACCTTGCCTCTACTCAGACTAAATCCACCACCATCGTATGAAATAATGCATTTGCAGCCGGGCGCGGTGGCTCAAGCCTGTAATCCCAGCACTTTGGGAGGCTGAGGCGGGTGGATCACGAGGTCGAGAGATCGAGACCATCCTGGTCAACATGGTGAAACCCCGTCTCTACTAAACATACAAAAAAAAAAATTAGCTGGGCATGGTGGCACGTGCCTGTAATCCCAGCTACTCAGGAGGCTGAGGCAGGAGAATTGCCTGAACCCAGGAGGCGGAGGTTGCGGTGAGCCGAGATCGTGCCATTGCACTCCAGCCTGGGTAACAAGAGCGAAACTCCGTCTCAAAAAAAAAAAAAAAAAAGAAAAAAGAAATAATGCATTTGCCTCCTAACTGGTGTCCCTTGTTTTGTCCTACCTTCCTTTTTTACTTCCTTTCCTAAGTCTTTTCTTTCTTCATTTAGTTAATTGATGCCTTCAACTAATATATACTGATTACATACTGCATGCCAAGCACCATCTAATAGCTTACAAAAATACTGAATAGCTCATTAAAATAAAAAGTATTACATATATATGTTTCATACATATAGACACTTGAGATGCACTGGTGGACCCCCCAGTCATCCAAACCACAAACATACTGTCCTTGTGCAGTTCACACTGTAGTAAGGGGAGACAGAAAGTTAACAACAGCGGTAATAAATGACTTAATGATTCAGTATTTAAGAAGGTAAACAAATGCCATGGAGGAAAGCATTAGAGCGGAATAAGGCAGATGCACGAGCAGGTGCAATTTTAGACTGAGGGGTCAAAAGGAAGCTTGCTGAGGGGTGACATTCAAGCAAAGCCTTGAAAGAGATCAGCAAAGAAGCCTGCAGACACCTGAGGATGAGCAGTGCTGGTACAGGTGCAAAGCTCCTAAGACAAGCTCAAGCCCCATGTGTTGGAAGAAGAGCAGAGGCCAGAATGGCTGAAGCTGAGAGCAGGCAGGGGAAATGACCAGAAAATGAGGTTCAAAAAAATGAAGACAGCCTCTTCCATTCTTTTTTACATTGCAAACTGCCAAGGGTTTCCACAGTCTCTTTTGTCCTTTTAAAAAATATTTACTTTTCATATATTCTCACTCATAGGCGGGTGTTGAACAATGAGAACACATGGACACAGAGAGGGGAGCACTACACACTGGGGTCCGTTGGGGGGAAATGGGGGAGGGGCGGGAGGGTGGGGAGGTGGGAAGAGATAGCATGGGGAGAAATGACAGATACAGGTGAGGGGACGGAAGGCAGCAAACCACACTGCCATGTGTGTACCTATGCAACAATCTTGCATGTTCATCACATGTACCCCAAAACCTAAAATGCAATTAAAAAAAAAGAATAACAATACATCTTTTGGGCATATGTTGGGGTAACAGCAGGATAGTTATAAGGGAAAGAATAGCAAACTATGAATAGACAATATGACTAGACCTTTCAGCACTAATGCTTTATGCCATGAAAAAAAAAGAGGTAATACATGCATAATACTAAAAAAATGACCTCAACACAACTGACATTCAGAAAAAAAAAAATTTACTTTTATCAAATTATGCATGCATGTAGTTTAAAACTTCAAGGACTACTGCAAGACTCATAATGGAAAGCAGCTGTACCCTGCTTCCTTTGACTCCACTTCTCTAGTCCAGTGTCCCACAGGTCACAATTTTCAATTCTTTCAGCTATCTCTTCTGTAATTTAACTCCATATTTTCAGATAACGTACTCTTATTGTGATTTCTTGACTTACAAATTTTAGATACCATATATTACCTTTTTACATTAATGAGTAAGTATTTAGGCTTTAACTTAAATAGTACTTTTCTCTCCAGACCTAGAGTATAAATATCATATTTTACAGGTATTCAACATTATCATCTGTAAAATTCATGACTGTTGAGCAAAGTAGTGTATTATGATTATACTTTCTATTCAACTTTTTCTTGCAGTTAATTAAGGCCTTTTAATTTGATCCTTTTCCCAGCACCAATTGCTAGTTTTCGCCAAATCTGTAAAATACTTCTAGATTTTCAAAACAATATAGATCGGTATATTGTCTGATGCAGTCAATGAATAAGTAATACAGAATTTTCACTTTCCTCCCCGAAATCCTCCTGCTCGAATCTGGACTGATGGCAGCACAGCCTGCTGCGTAGCTTGTGTGCTCAGGTTTCCTTCATTCCGACTGCTGTTTCACTGGCTGCAACTCTGATTTCCTGAATCCCATGAATCCCCTTTATTGGTTTATTCCCCCATTTTGGTTAGCACTGGAGCCTATCCTCCAGCAGCTTCTGAAAAAAAGAGTCACCGATAAAAGTTTTTAGATTGGCTTGTTCTGTCTTCATAATTCTAGGCTAAAAATAACTTTGTCCTCCAGTTTTTTAAGGCATGTATTGTGTTGGGCCATTATCTTCTAATTTTAATTTGAAGATGGAAGAGAATAAGCAAATTGGTTCCAAAATTACATTGGTCATATATTTAATACATTGAATAATCAGAAATAATACAAAATGTGACAATACTAAAGTCTAACATGTCTGCTAACATGTCCTAAATAAATTTCCAAGAGATATTCAGGCACCAATGAATATTCAATAAAAAAATTCCACACTATATATTTTATATTTTTCCCATATACAAAACTATATTTAGACTTTCCCAATCCTTATCCAAGAGTATCTCACATTTATTCCAGAAAGATGAGTAGCACTATTAATATAGTGCTATTAGTAATGTTACCCTAGCCTGATATGTGCTTACTGAAAACATTTTAGATTTGAAAGATTATTCCATAACCCATTTTGAAATAGCAATTTATTCAAGTTTTTAATTTTTAAAAGCTGCTTAAAGTATGGTTTCTTATAATTAAAAGATAATGGAAATGAAGAAAAAGTCATTACAGAAGTCAAAGATACTGTGCTAACCTACCCTGTGTTAGCCTGAAAGACTCCATCTTGCTGAGAGCCAGACAGACTCCATCTTAACCTCGACCTCACTCCTCCTGCCATTTCTCCCTTGAGTGCATACCTGGGTCATGCTACTGTGCTGGGTCATGCTGTGCTTAGAAGTAAAGAGGCATATAACCGTTGTGACCATATCCTGCTTGGCAAGCCCACTTGCTATTGTGAATACCCCCTCGATTGACTGTATGGCAAGTACCGAGTACCCACCTTGGTAACCAGCAATCATGGGAGCCACTTGTGTGTACTCTCCTTCATAATCAACAACCATGGGAACCTCCTGCCTCCTAGTTACCAGCCTCCTTATCTAACTTGCTTGTTCTGCTTCTGTAAATTCTGCTTCAGCTAGGCTTCCCCTCCTCCCTCTTAAGCAAGATATAAAAAGGAGTCAAACCCCTTCTTTGGGGCCGAGAGAATTTTGAGCATTAGCCATCTCTTGGTCGCTGGCAACAAAGGACTCCTGATTCAATCTCAGTGTGTGGCACTTTCCTTACAACTCGCTCAGGTTTAACAATACCATTCTAGAGAATAGGACCTGTAAGACTAGGAGTATTAACCTCTGAAGCCCCATTAGGAAAGCTAAGTAAAAAATGAATCTTATGCAAAAACTAAAATATAACACAAACAAAAAGGAATATCAATGTTGGATACATTAGTATTGTTAAAAGAAAGATAAAAAATAGTATAAAACTAAGAAATACAGATGTTGTATAGTTGATATTCTTTTCCAAAAGGGATTGACCTACACATTTTACAAAATCTGCTATTTATAGTGCACATAGTCAGCTGCTACAAGAGTGGTGGAACTAGAAAGATACGATGTTGACAACAGGTGGAAGTTAACTATATGGTCAGGTTATAGTTAACTAACCATCACCAATATATTTCACTGAAACCTTGAAGACAAATTATTCTACAGACAAATGGTTAACACTTCTTAATAGAAAACTTAGTATCCTCTTTCTCTACATTGATTTGGCAACACTTGACACATCTGGTTAGAGTTCAGAATGTCCGAGATTAAAATCATTGGTTCAATTTTCACATCAGCCAATCACTTCTTCCTATTCTTTACTGAAAGTCTGAATACCTAAACTTGATGATCATTTTGCAGTTGGATAGATATATTTGCAAATGTATAAGTTTAAGTCAAGAGCATATAGCCTTCAAATGATGTCTCAGCTTTACTTTCATTTGAAAAAATAACTTTCAGAAATGATCTGGGTAATTCAGAATCTCATTAAATTACACATTTGAAAAAGAAAGATGTATGATATTTAATTAGCTTTTATTAATTTTATTTGTGAAGTTTATTTATCTGTGAAACTTATGCAGAGAAAAGCTAATGTAGATATAAAATAAGTTAGATCCTAACTAATTTATATAATTTTAAAACACCCTGACTTTAGGCCTTTCCACAGATTTTAACATACAAATATAAAGGCTCCAAACTTTGAAAAAATTAAGGAAATTTTCTAATCATTTAAAATACTCTCCTAATCCTATGATTAAATGAAACCATGTGAAAATGTAGATAGTTACTGAAAACACTCTTTAATCTATGGTCCTTGGCCGCCAATGGTAAAAAGCATTAGTTTTTACATATGTCCTAATAAAATGTGTCTTACATTTTTTACTTGTAAAATATCTGTTCCTAGTTGTTCAACCACATATAATTCGGTAAAATAAATGTCTTGGAATGATTTGCCATATTTAATTCATTTGGAAAATAAGTATTATGGTGTGTAGTTTTTCAGGAAAACTAACATGAATTTAACAAATGTACCAATCAGTTTAAAATTTCGCCAGGTGCATTGGCTCATGCCTATATCCCAGCATGTTGGGAGGCTGAGGTGGGTAGATAACGAGGTCAGGAGTTCAAGACCAGCCTGGCCAATATGGTGAAACCCCATCTCTACTAAAAATACAAAAATTAGCTGGGTGTGGTATCACACACCTGTAGTCCCAGCTACTTGGGAGACTGAGGCAGGATAACCGCTTGAACCCGAGAGGTGGAGGTTGCAGTGAGCCAAGATCATACCACTGCACTTTATCCTGGGAGACAGAACAAGACTCCATCTCAAAAAAAAAGTTATTTTCTAGACTTGTTACTACACATTTAATAAAAGCAACATAATATAACTCCAGTTATTCTATTAATATGATATTTGTAAGCAAAAAAATTAACTTACATAACTTACTCTTTTTTCACCATGTATTACATTATTATTGATGACATTGAACCCTATGAATAACGTTTATTTTGATGATAACAAATATAGATAAAATATTCACACATAAGACACTTGTTTTTAATTCCTGTATCACATTGTAGACATTGTAGAATTAAAGCCGAGGAATCTTGTTCTGTGAAAAATCTATCTGCAAGCATAATATAGAAGTATACCACTACATCAATGTCATCTTTAAAATGTAATAACTTATTACATAAGTATACTGAATACAACCCAAGTTTATTTTACAAAATTACGGATCATAAGCTTCATTTTAAAAATAGTGTGAGTAAAACCTGACAATGTATTATTTTAATTGAGATTAGGAAATGAAGCAGCAAGCCACTGTCCAGATGATGTCAAGCCAGTGAATGTCTTTAACATCTTAAATGTGTAGTCAGAACCCACTGCCCTTTCTCAAGCCCCATCCAACCCATAACCTTGATATTAAAGGAAAAACCCAAGCACCTTCAAACAAATCTTATTTTTTGAAAACTTGATGCCAGCCAGGCACCTACCAAACAATGGAATCTTCAACTTAATTATATTTCTTTACAAAACATAAAGCTTAATTGGAACTACGGAAGCCTATCTTATGACATTGCTTCTAAAATACCGAACCATCTCTCAAACTGATACAATTAAACAAAATGTTTAAAATTTAATAAAAAGTTTATTTCATTTACCTTTAGTATATTAGTAACAAGACAATTCATATCATTTTATTGTAACAACTACTACTAAATATAAAAGTAAAATAATCATATTGTATATCAGAGAGTGAGTAATACTCACCCACATGCCTCCTTAAATCTAAAATGTATATTTTAAACACAAAAGTTTATAAGGCAGGAAATAATCCAGACATAATCTTTCATCCTTGATACAGTCTTTAGTCAACTGGAGACCCTGTGTTTTTGGAATAATTGCTTCCTTTAAATGGAGGTAGAGACCTTTTAAAACTGCCATCACTAGGCTAAGTTCTAAGACCAGAGATTACTGTGTAAAATTAAATTCTCCAGTTTTCTAAAAAAAAAAAAAAATCACTGAAACATTACAGGGAAAGTAAGAGTATTACCATATACACAGAAACCACAACTTTTATTTGAGAAGCAATCTCTCATGCAGTCAAGGTCTTTTTGCCATTTGTGTAGTGGAGGCAATTGAAATAGAAATAAAGCGACTTCTACTATCATCAGCATCTCTTGTGAATATTGCCAAAAACATAGGAAAGTGGTGGCAATAGCATGATTGAGCAAAACTGTTAAAGAAACAGCCCATGGTAAAAGGAGTAGGTGATCTACCAAAAAAGTTTCCAGATTTACTTGTGGCCCAATCATACATAAAAATACCGCATTTTTACAGCAGGTCTAAATTTGAATTTATATCACAGGTCCTTCTTTTTCTTTGCATCTTTAAAGCCCAGATGCTCACCATTTGTGTGTGTGTGTGTGTGTGTGTGTGTGTGTGTGTGTAAAGAATAGAATCATGATTTTCTGCTCATGTGTCCCTGAAATCACTGTGTACTTCAGATTAACTTTTAGCAAAATCTGATATTTTAATCTCCTTATAGATGTCAATTTCCACTTGTTGCAGAAATTTTAGATCGTTTTGAATGTTTCTTATGTTCGTAACTGCATGGCTGTGTTGAAGCTGAAGTGGGAAAGTGAAAGCGGTCCCCTTACCAAAGTATTGTGTAAGGCAGCTGTCCTTAATGACTCTCCTTGTCTCCCTTGTCCAGGACTCTTCCCCTAAGAGCTAAGGAGAGGTATGAGGGATGCTGGGGTAAGAGTTGACAGTGGTAGGATCCGTTCTTTTAGTAGGACCTGGAAAATGTGCTGCCTCTTACTATGATTGGTGGTTTTCTACAGAACACGGAATTCTTAGACATCATTGTGTTCTCCCAAGGACCAGTATCAGTGATTCCAAAGCAAGAGAAAAAGTCTTCCTCAACATCCTGCTACAGATCAAATTATCTATAGTTTATTTGGCAAAATAAATATGAAAAACATATCCTAAGACTCAAATCAGTAAAAGAGCACTAAGTGTTTTAAAAGCAGACATAAATCTACATTAATTATAGTTTGTTTAAAATATTTTTAACTAAACAACTTTCATAGATAGCAAAAATGTAATTCCTTTAAATCTATCAAAGTCAAGTTAAAGACCCACCTTTAATTCTTAGGTTCATGTAAAAGCTGAAAGATTGTAGATTACCTAATATCATTATTTTTCCAGGCAGTTGAACAAAATTGTGCTTGCATTTATTAAAGTGGCACTGACATGAAAGGTTATGTTTTCTATGCTAAGTCAAGTTCTCACTATTTTTTGGAACCAAACAATACAATTCTAGAAACTACAGAAGTAACAACAGAAGTTATTTATATTCTAGAAACCCTTTGAAATCTTACTAAATAAAACCATCTGAATCTCTTCTGATTATAAGGCCCATACAATTTTTATAAATAAGGAATTAAAGTACATTTCCTGCTTCACGAATATGGGAAAAAATGTTGAGATTACTTATTTTAAAACAAAATAATCAAAAATTAAAAACTCAAAATAATTGTTATAGTAATTATGTTCATCTAAGAATGTAAAACCAAGACAGGAAGATTCAGTTGCAAAAGGTGAATTTCTTTGGGGGTCTGTGTCCCCAAATTTTGCTTACTTTGAGTGAGGCTGTGAGTGTCCCCACTGCACAGGTCCCTGATACGGGAGAACTGGTTTCAGGCTGCCATCTGCCATCCATCTTAGTCCTCCTTACCAGTGATGTGTTGAGAAGAACTCACTTCCTTCTGGGGTGCCCTCAATTGGCAGCCAGCCTCCTGAATGGGATACCTGAAAAGTAGCTCGATCTCCCTTGTCTCTCCATTCTCTTTTCCCTAACTTGGAGGAAGTAGAAGTGCATGCCCTCTTGCTAAGCACATGTCCAACCAGAATGGGACATTATTTGGAGATCTATCAGTGAAGGTTTCAATACTTACTCACTTCACAGACTAACGCAGAAAAAGTAATTTATATTCAAAGGCAGATTTGCAGTATAATTTGAACTGTTTGTTCAAATTTTACTATAGTTGTGTCTGTGTCTAAGTGTGTGTATGTGTGTGATTTAAAAACTGGAACAGAATGCTGCATACATTTCAGATTAACTTTTAGCAAATCATGGAATTTAATTTATTCTGCCATTTTGTTCACTGATGCTTTCAGTTGATATTTAGAGAATGTGTTCTGTGTGCCATATCTTTCTTTATTTCTCCACCAAAGAATGAACAAGAAGAAGAGGCTTACTAGGATTATCTCTCTTTTTCTTGTTTTAGGACTCAAACTGAGGGATGGGTAAAACATTAAGTTTGAATTGAGGTGGAGATGAATCTTTTGAAAAAAACTGGATTTTTAAAAATCAAAAGTGACCAGAAAGTTGTGGAACTTGCCCAGAATGCCATTACAGGATAGAAAAGTAGAATTCAACCAAGTCTGGTTGGATACAATGGCTGGGTAAAAAAATGCAAATCTTCACATTTACATTCCATTGATTTGATGTTTTTTAATGCTTACAATTTTACTCAAAAATGAGCAACAGAACCCTGGCTTTTCATAAACTAATAATTTTGAACAAATTCAAAGTGGCAAAATCTAGGGCTTTAACAGCAGTAGAAACCTGTAATAAAATGCCTCTCTCCCAGTTTTCATTGCTCAAATAATGAACATGACAACATCTTTTTAAGTAAATAGATGATATTGCAGTTCATACAGCCTAACCATAGAATTTCTAGCGAATTTATACCTGCCAGAAAAAAAAAAAAATGCTTTTCTTTGGAACCAAACAATACAATTCTAGAAACTACAGAATTAACAGAAGTCATTAATCAAATGAGATAAATTCATTTTAAAAATCACAATATGTTACATGATACTTAAGCATAATAACACAGTTGCTCAACCTTAATTAAGTGATGCTACCGTAATTGGTATTGCACTAGTACTAAGTGCAACAGCAGTATTCTATGTGGGCAAGGGACTGGACACTCTTGTTCTCCTCTATATTCCCAGCAGCCAGCAGTCAGACCAGTGGGTGACACATAAATGTTCTACATTAAACAAATACATAGAACTTTCAAAATAGGAAATTTGTGGTGGACAGCTGTCACCTCTGTTTTTTTTTTTCTTTCTCCTGCATTAAAAAGTAAATCTGCTGATTTTTCAACATCACACAACATGGCTATGGAATACTGAGGAAATACAGAAAGTAATATTGTAAGGTTTTGCTTCATTGTGGGCATGAAGGGAGATATTATCAATAAACATTGATTAATAAACTAAATAAAGAAATTAATACAGTTTCTTCTTGACACTGGATTATAATAGATAAAATAAAGTTCAGGAGCCAACTCAGCAGCAAATATAACAGTGATAATAATCATCTGATTAAAAAATGGACAAAGATCTGAATAGATATTTCACAAAAGAAGATATACAAATGGCAAATAGGTATGTGAAAAAAATGCTAACATGATTAATTATTAGAGAAACTCAAATCAAAATCACAGTGAGATCTCATCTCACCTCAGTTAGAATGGCTACTATCAAAAAAACCAAAAAATAACAAATGCTGGTGAGGATATAAAGAAAGAACTTTTATTCCCTGTTGATGGGAATGTAAACTAATATAGCCATTTTGGAAGAAAGCACGATGTTCCTCAAAAAATTAAAAATAGAATTACCATATGAGTCAACCATCCCACTGCTGGGTATATATTCAAAGGATATATAATCAATATGTCAAAGATATATCTGCACTCCTATTATTGTAGCACTATTCACAGTAGCCTAGATATGGAATTAATCTAAGTGTCCATCAATGGATAAGTGAATTTCAAAATGTGGTATATATATATATATATATATATATATATATATATAATGGAATATTAGCCATAAAAGCATGAAATATTGTGATTGTGACAACATGGATAAACCTAGAGGATATTATGCTAAGCGAAATAAGCTAGGCACATAAAGTCAAATGCCACATGGTCTCACTCATATGTGGAATCTAAAAACATTGGTCTCATAGAAGTATAGAGTAGTAGAGTGACTACCAGAGACAAGTAGGAGTGGCTGGGACAGTGTGGAATGGAGAGAGATTGGTCAACAGGTACAAAGGTACAGTCAGATAGGACAAACAAGTTCAGATGTTCTACTGAAAAGTAGGATGACTACAGTCAACAATAATGTATTGTAGTCTTCAAAATAGGTGGAAAAGGGAATTTTTAATGTTTTTGCCACAAAGGGATGACAAGTGTTTGAAGTGGTAGGTATGCTAAGTACCATGATATGATCATTACACAATGTGTATATGTATTGAAACATCATATTGCAGCCCATAAATATGTAAAATTGCCATGGGTCACTTAAAAACAAATACAACTTTATTCAGGATGACAAAAGAATCTTCTACACTTTGATATGCATTTATGAATTAACTCCTAGAAAAATTATTTCAGTAAATAGCATCAAAGTACAAGTAACTATTTTTTTAAAACACTCATCTGTAATAAAATATCAAAAGATTAATTATAAATAAATTCTGATTTGAATTGTGCAATACTTACTTCAACAAATTTTAGAATATACTAATCAGTGAAGACATTTTTGGTAACTGTGTAATTCTGTAATACTCATTGAATCATTTATTTAAAAAGCAATTCTATATTTTATATCCTGAAGCAAACATACAGAAAAGATTTTAAGGCCATTTTAGCAAAATACATCTTTTCTGCAATAATATTTACCAAAACTTGGCTTTTATTAAATTTTTCCTGAACTTTACATAACATTGCCTCATCCCTATTTTTAGCTCTGTTTTCTCACTTTGAGTAGGTTGTGAAGACGAAAACGAGATTACTGGCATGCATAATGTTTTTGCTTGAATTATGGAAGGGACTTTTTATAACACTGCTCGTTGTTACTACTTTCATTCTCAAGAAAGAATCACTCAGAATCTAAGGGCATTCATGGTGGTAAATATCAGAAACAGAAAATGAAGTACATAGATAGGGACCCATACTACTAAAAATGTTTGCTTTGAGTTCAGACACATTAATCCAAGCTCACCTACTTAGCAGCTACATGACATTGAACAAGTTATATGACTTCTCTATGCCTTATTTCATTTGTAAAATGGATATAACAAGTCTTAGAGGGTTGTTGTTATGTTGAATTACATGATAAATGGAAAACAGCAGTGATTAGCGCATTGTTCATATACAAGAAACAGGGGTCATCATACTTATTATTAGACTTTGAAGGTAGAGATTTCATTGTTTTATATTGCATCCCCAACACTTAGCACAGTGTCTAATAAAAGAATACATAAACATATTCTGCCTTCAGTTATGTCCTTTTGGTCCTATGTCCTTCTCCCAATGCAAAGATTTTGAGCCAGACAGGAAGAGGTGTCTGAATAAATTGGGCAGCATGACTTACTCTTATCTATATCCTAGAGATGAATCACCTTATCAAAGCTGTTTCTTGGTGGGTTCCCCCTACAAACTGATACAGAGACTCTCAAAGGTATCTTTGCCAATTGCACATCATTTACCTGTCATGTGGTAAGTTAGTCTCTGCTGCTGAGCAATTCATGGAGTAGAATGGAAGGAGAAATGTATAAAGAATTACTATACAATGAGATCTAAACCAACAATGGGACCCAATCCAATAAATAAGAGAGGCACATCAAAATCGAAGAAGGAGTGACTGGGACAGACAGAAAGGTGTCAGAGACGAGGCAAAGTTAGTTTGTATTCTGTTGTGAAGGGTGAGCAGCCTTTTCTGGGTTGAGCAGGTTTCTTAAGTTGCCAGGGCTCTGACCCTTGTTCACATTTATGACCTTGTGTCTTCAGCATCTTGTATCAGTTCACCCTTTCTGCTTACTTTCTCCCTGGTCATGTTTCTTACTTCTTTCAGCTTCCAAACTTGACCTCTGCACTATGAAATCCAAATACAGGCTCTTGACCTATCTCTCAGGTTTCAATACCCATTCTCGTGCCCTAGTCTGTCTCAGTAATTGACCCTGTCACATCAGCTCAGACGTCAGCCATGAGACTATCTATAACTGGGCCAGAATTTTCTTCAGAAAACTGATCTGTATCTGTTCCAATAGCTTTGCAGGCCCTATGTTTACCCACTGCAAACAGTGGTCTCTACTATTAGAGAACTAGTTCCTAAGCACAAATATTATTTCTAGAGTTTCCTTGTACTTTAAAAACTCTCTCTTGTCCAAAGTCCCAAGCTTGGTTTCCAATAGTCCATAAAAGGAACTCTCAATCCATGAACACCATGTAATTCTCTCTCAAGGGATTTGTCAACCTCCAGTTGAAGGCTGTTCCACAGCCCCAGCCTGACTTGCACAGAGCTAGAGCATCTTCCAACCAGATCTGATCCTTTCCCCAGGTCTAGGGCATGGGTATTCCCTTGTCCCAAGTCCCCATCTTCTCTATGCTCAGCTGTAATTCCAAAGAGCTCCAGGATTCAAGCTTTCTCAGGAGAGAGATTGCCTGAAAGAAACTAGATAATGTTCCTACATTATCATGCTGTTCAAATAAAATCTAAACTTTCAGTAACTTGAAAGATAGATAGAACAAAACTTCTGATAACTTAAAAAACAAAGTATGAACTTGTACAGTTAGCAGAATTTATCTTCCATATATTTTCTGTTACATAAAACTATTACAAATATAATAAAGTTATAGAAAATGTACTTGAGAGATCTTAAAATCACATATGAATACAGCTACAAGTATTAAAAGGTAGGAACATTGTGAGTCATGATTGAAAATAAATATAATCAGTTTGAACTGAGTGATAAGTATTAATGCCTAGAAGAACTTGCCAAGAGGAAGAAAATAGAGATATGTTCTCATAACTACAGTTTCATTGAAAACTACTAGTTTCAAAAAAACCCATTAGTACTGAAGGGCTTTTGAAGCTATAAAATGTTTACCATCCTGGGACTTGAATATTAAGACAAGCTGAGAAAGGAAGAAGAAAGCAGTGATGAAAAAATTTTATCTAAAAGATACTTTAAATTGTAGCAATAATTTAAATAACATTGCTCATTGTTACTACTTTTTTAAATTACAGAAATAAATGTATCTTAAAACCTGAGATTACTCAGGCTTTACAATAATGCATACATAAAAGTTTTAGACAGACTTGCTGAATTATTTCTGTAACCTCATTTCACATCAATTCCTCATGTACTGCTACCATTAGTGATTCCATGCCCTATTTTATTCTTGAACACACACTCTGCTTTAGTACTTTTTCCCCAGAAGCTAACCTCAACTACTTACTAAGAGCTTCCCTAAACTTTTTGATAGATTTTAAGTCAGTATATGAAATACTTCTCTTTGTAGCAAAATGTACTTATTCTTAGAGCAGCAGATATATTCCCTTGTTCTGATGTATAGGTTAGCAAGCAAAGCATTCAGCAGCACTTCTTGAGCACACTTCTCAATTTCTCAAAAGAATCATATTCAAGATAATTCCCTCATCTACCTGAAGGAAGTCTAGATAACATACATGAATTTGGCATTATTCTGGTGGGGAAGAAAAATAGTATATATTTTTTAAAAAATAAAAGTTGACATCAGACTTAATTTTCTCATGCTTTAGAAAATACAATTTGAATACCATAGAGACAATATCTATTATATCTATGTTATAGCTATGCAGAACAGCAGATAAAAGATTTCCAAGAAATTCTATTAACAGCAGAGCCACTTTCTGGAATGTATGCAACAACATTTTTGGATTGTGAAAACATTACATCTGCTTATTTTGAATGTCGTCACTGAAGGCTGTTCCTCAGCATAGAGCCACACATAGAACATGAGAAAAAAAAGCCCATCACATTATTCTGTGATTAAAAGGAATCTTCTCTGAAGTGAATTCAGTGAGCAGGGTGACACTTAAGAGAGTTGCACATATTCCCGAAAGTCTCTAAGTACTTACATGGTTTACTGTTTTGTTTCAGGACCAAGAGGGCTGATACCTCTCTGTATACATTATCAGGTATCATTTTCTGCTACCATTGTGTTTAAATGTACCACCAAAGTGGTACATTCTACATTTAGTAGGATGTTATTTTCCTCCTTCCCTAGGGCAAAGTTTTTTTTTTCCTCTTTTAATTTCAACTAGATGAACTAATGGATCTATTATGATATTGTAAGGTTTTAGGGAAAAGAATAAGTGACTAAAAACTGTAGTTGAGTGGTCAAGTAAGTAATGAAGTAATGATGGATAATTTTGCCTTGTAAACCATGATGTCCTCTGCATTTCGGCCACCACGATCACTTAGTGTTTCTTGATCACTTACTCTGCCCACGGAGATGAAAACATATTCACTACACGCAGCCTTGGGAAGGAGGCAGAGAAAGCTGCTCTGCATAGCTCTGGGTAGAGTAATGCTGTGAGAATGTCAGGAAGAACACAGGTCAGGTTAGTGGAGAAAGTAAAGAAGATCTAGCTAACAGAAAGAGGGATTTTGGTGAAAAATGGATATTAACATGGGGAGAGGCAGAGAGAACAGACTAACCAACCAGACAGCATCATGCATTGATCAGCTGTGGAGAGAGAGGAATGCATAAAACAAGGTAGAAAAACAAGAATAAATGTCCATACTCTGAAAGCACCATGACAGCAGAAAGTCTTGAACCCATAGCATCAATGTAAAAAACTTGAGATTCTGGCTTTGAAGAAGTCCCGTTACATTTTTTCCCATAGAGACTGGTTCTTAGGAATGTGTACGCTGAATCTATGTCAAATCTATTTCAAACCCTAACTCTGCCACTATTATGAGTACAGCCCATTATCACTGCAGGGTATGGGATTAAAAGCAGAGGCTTTGAAATAGACAGACCTGGGTTCAAATCCAAGCTCTGCTACCTTCCACTTGTGACTTTAAGGAAGCTAAAAGACCAATAATAACAAGAAAAACAACAGTAGTATCTATCATTGCATTATAAAGATTATATGAGAACACAAATAGAAAGTGTCTGGTACTATGAATGTCTGAAGAAACGGTTATCAATAAGGACAATACAAACCGAGCTAGTCTCTTTATACAAGAAATGTTGATTATCAAATAAACCCATTGACAATTTAGAGATTAAAGCAAATTGCCAATTGAGGGAAAAATAGACTGAAGCCATAAGCATGGACCAATAAAAAAAATCTCACCCCAGATAATCTATTGCCCAAGCCCTCAAAAATATCTTATCTATATGAGTAGAATAAGACAGTATTTATTTTACTGTGACTGGCTTATTTTACTTAGCATAATGTTCTTTAGGTTCATCTAAGTTGTAGCCTTTAACAGGATTTCTTTCTTTTTTCAAGGCTGGCTAATATTTCACCGCATGCATTTTCTGTGTCCATTCATCCATTCATTGACATTTAGGTTGCTTCCATCTCTCAGCTATTGGGAATAATGCCGTAGTATCTAAAGTAGGCAAACTCTTAGACACAGAGAATAGGATAGTAGTTTCCAAGGCTGGTGGAGAAGGAAAAATGAGAAGTTATTCAATGGATACAGAGTTTCAGTCCTACAAGATTAAGACATTCTAGATATATCCTGTGCAATGTGCATATGATTAACAATTCTATACTGACACTTAAAAATTTAAGAAGGTTGATTTCAAGTTACATATTTTTTATCACAATAAAATTTTAAAACATCTACCCTTTATCAATTACGGAATCATTGATGTAAATGTGCTCCTTTTAAAAAATGTACATATGCCCTTATTAAGATTGGACATTCAAGTTCAGCATAAATTACATTGATCAGATTATCAGTGAATAAATCTATAAATGAGTACACAAAGAAATGGAGATTTGATTGGGAAAATAGGCAGAATGACTGACTAACTTTGGAGACTGGTAACGCTTGGCAAGAGGGGAGGACCCAGACAAGGGGCAGAAAGGGAGATTCTAGCCCTCCAAGTGCAATGAAATAATGTATATCTGGGGAGCATAGGAGAAAATACATCAGTAAAAAGAAAAAATGCTAAGCCAAACTTCTACTTCTCTGAGATCTGTCCGGTATGTGAAGGATCTGGTCTTTTGCATTTCACTGACAATTATCTTCTTGACCTGTTCAGCATACAGCCTGTAGGTTGCCAATGCCTTTTATAACCCTTCCTCATAGGTCAGTCTGAGTCATCATGAAGTCTCTCAAATGATCCTTTAAGAAAGAGAGATCTTTATTTCTAGTGTATAAAACTAGAAGATTTATAAAATTATAGCTGTGCTTACAATAAAATAATTTATAAACTGAACCTTTGTAACTTGCAATAAACAAAATCTTTACTCCCTCCTGTAGTTTACACTTCCTTTAAAATATTGTTTTATATCTCTATCAATAAAAATTTAAGAAAAAGAGCATCGCTATTTTTGTTGCAAATAGTCTGCAAAAATTTTAATTAGCTTATGAAATCAATTCTACCCAATACTATCTACTTCCTGGAAATCCCCGTATTTCCTAAAAGCCTCTGATTCAATAATCTATCTCCCCAAAAGAGAAATAACTATGATTATTCTACATGCACAAGACTTAAAGAAGGTAGGGGAAACAGGACTGGAAGAGAACAGACAGGAGAGACAGGTCACAGCTATTTTTCTCATTAGGGTCACAGCCAGACTTTTAGGCCAATGCCTATTTTTATGGGCTCCAAAAACCAGGGATACAGCCTCTGTTTTAGAAGAGAAGAAATAATATACCCCTTTAAAACACTTGGATATCAAAAGAGCTAAAGATTGTTGAACAAAAGATATAAACTATTTATGCAAACAAAAGCCTTCCTAGAACAGATTTTACTTCTATCTTCTATTCTAAGGGAGGGATTATCATTTTAAAAATTAAGGTAATACTCTCAAGCAAGAATGAACTATGATGACATTTAGAATGTCTTTCCTTTTAAAGTCTATCCACTTCCATAGTGACAAATCCCAAAATTATCAAAAAAGTTATACATGACTAAAACAATGAACAAAATACACCTTCCCTCAAATCTGATAAAGTCTATCAAAACCCAAGGAAATGGTCAGGGGGAGTCCAAACTACATAACCTTAAGACAAATAATTCTAATAATCCATAAGCAAAAGAACAACGACGGGCTGAGACAAAAGGCAATTTATCTCACGCCTGTAATGCCAACTTTTGGGAGGGCAAAGTGGGCAGATTGCTTGATCTCAGGAGTTTGAGATGAGCCTGGGCAACATGGCAGAATCCTGTCTCAACAAGAAATACAAAAATGAGCCAGGTGTGGCGGTACATCTTGTAGTCTCAGCTAAACAGGAGATTGAGGTGAAAGAATCTCTTGAGACTGGGTGGTAGAGGTTGTGGTGAGCCGAGATTATGCCACCACACTCCAGCCTGAGTGACGGAGCCAGATTCTGTCTCAAATAAAAAATAAAAAAATAAAATGAAATAAGCAATTTAAATAGAAGATTTGTACAAAAAGCAATTCACAAAAGAAATGCAAACAATAATAAATACCAATGTAAATGTTTAACCATATTATTCATCAAACAAATGCCAACTAACACAAGAGTGATGTTTCTGTTCTTTTGGTCTGTTAAGCATTTAATGCTGGGAAGGATTTTGGCAAACGGGTCCATCCATACACCGCTGACAGGAGCACCAATTGGTACCTGCTTTCCAGGGTGCAGTTTGCAATCTGAATCAACAGTCTTAGAAATATGCATAACTTTTTGATATACCGTTGCAATCGGCTTGCCAGTATTTTATTGAAGATTTTTGCATCTATGTTCATCATGGATACTTTTTTTGCTGAGTCTCTGCCGGGTTTTGGTATCAGGATGATGTTTGCCTCATAAAATGATTAGGGAAGGATTCCCTCTTTTTGGATTGTCTGGAATAGTTTCAGAAGGAATGGTATCAGCTCCTCTTTGTATGTCTGGTAGAATTCGGCTGTGAACCCATCTGGACCTGGGCTTTTTTTGGATGGTAGGCTCTTAATTGCTGCCTCGACTTCAGACCTTGTTATTGGTCTATTCAGGGTTTCGACTTCTTCCTGGTTTAGGCTTGGGAGGATGCAGGTGTCCAGGAATTTATCCATTTCTTCCACGTTTACTAGTTTATGTGCATAGAGTTGTTTGTAATAATCTCTGATGATGGTTTAGATTTCTGTGGAATCTGTGGTGATATCCCCTTTATCATTTTCATTGCATCAATTGGTTATTCTCTCTTTTCTTTTTATTAATCTGGCTAGTGATCTGTCTATTTTATTAATCTTTTCAAAAAACCAGCTCCTGGATTTATTGATTTTTTGAAGAGTTTTTTGTGTCTCTATTTCCTTCAGTTCTGCTCTGATCTTAGTTATTTCCTGTCTTCTGCTAGGTTTTGAGTTTTTTTTTTATCTTGCTCCTCTAGCTATTTCCATTTTGATGATAGGGTGTCAATTTTAGATCTCTCCTTTCTTCTCTTGTGGGCACACATTGCTATATATTTTCCTCTAGAGACTGCTTTAAATGTGTCCCAGAGATTCTGGTATGTTGTGTCTTCGTTCTTGTTGGTTTCGAAGAACATCTTTATTTCTGCCTTCATTTCATTGTTTATCCAGTCAACATTCAACAGCAAGTTGTTCAGTTTCCATGAAGCTGTGTGGTTCTGAGTTAGTTTCTGCATTCTGAGTTCTAACTCGATTGCACTGTGGTCTGAGAGACTGTTTGTTAAGATTTCTGTTCTTTTGCATTTGCTGAGGAGTGATTTATTGCCAATTATGTGGTCAATTTTAGAGTAGGTGTGATGTGGTGCTGAGAAGAATGTATATTCTGTGGATTTGGGGTGGAGAGTTCTGTAAATGTCTATTAGGTTTGCTTGTTCCAGGTCTGAGTTCAGGTCCTGGATATCCTTGTTGATTTTCTGTCTGGTTGATCTGTCTAATATTGACAATGGGGTGTTAAAGTCTCCCACTATTATTGTGTGGGAGTCTAAGTCTCTTTGTAAGTCATTAAGAACTTGCCTTATGTATCTGGGTGCTCCTGTATTGGGTGCGTATATATTTAGGATCATTAGCTCTTCTTGTTGTAGTGGTCCTTTTACCATTATGTAATGTCCTTCTTTGTCTCTTTTGATCTTTGTTGCTTTAAAGTCTATTTTATCAGAGATGAGAATTGCAACCCCTGCTTTTTTTTGCTCTCCATTTGCTTGGTAGATCTTCTTCAATACCTTTATTTTGAGCCTTTGTGTATCCTTGCATGTAAGATGGGTTTCCTGGATACAGCACATTGATGGGTTTTGGCTTTTTATCCAATTTGCCAGTCTGTGATCAAGTAGGATTCATCCCAGGGATGGAAGGCTGGTTCAACATACGCAAGTCCATAAACGTAATTCACCACATAAACAGAACCAAAGACAAAAACCACACGATTATCTCAATTGATGCAGAGAAGGCCTTTGACAAAATTCAACAGCCCTTTATGCTAAAAACCCTCAATAAACTAGGTATTGATGGAACGTATCTCAAAATAATAAAAGCTATTTATGACAAACCAACAGCCAATATCATACTGAATGGGCAAAAACTGGAAGCATTCCCTTTGAAATCTGGCACTAGACAAGGATGCCCTCTCTCACCACTCCTATTCAATATAGTACTGGAAATTCTATCCAGAGCAATCAGGCAAGAAAAAGAAATAAAGGGTATTCAAATAGGAAAGGAGGAAATCAAATTGTCTCTATTTGCAGATGACATGATTGTTTATCTAGAAGACGCCATCATCACAGCCCAAAATCTCCTGAAATTGGTAAACAACTTCAGCAAAGTCTCAGGATACAAAATCAACGTGCAAAAATCACAAGCATTCCCATACACCAGTAACAGACTTAAAGAGAGCCAAATCAAGAAAGAACTGCCATGCACAATTGCTACAAAGAGAATAAAATACCTAGGAATACAACTAACAAGGAACGTAAAGGACCTCTTCAAGGAGAACTAGAAGCCACTGCTCAATGAAATAAGAGAGGACACAAACAGATGGAGAAACATTCCATGTTCATGGTTACGAAGAATCAACATCGTGAAAATGGCCATACTGCCCAAAGTAATTTACAAATTCAACGCTATTCCCATCAAGCTACCAATGACCTTCTTCACAGAACTGGAAAAAAACCCCTTAAACTTCATATATGGAACCAAAAGAGAGCCTGCATAGCTAAGTCAATTCTAAGCAAAAAGAACAAAGCAGGAGGCATCACACTACCGGACTTCAAACTTACTACAAGGCTATAGTAATCAAAACAGCATGGTACTGGTACCAAAACAGAGATACAGACCAATGGAACAGAACAGAGGCCTCAGAGGAAATACAACATACCTACAACCATCCGATCTTTGACAAACCTGACAAAAACAAGCAATGGGGAAAGGATTCCCTGTTTAATAAACGGTGTTGGGAAAACTGGCTAGCCATGTGCAGAAAACAGAAACAGGACCCCTTCCTGACACCTTACACCAAAATTAACTCCAGATGGATTAAAAACTTAAACATCAGACCTAACACCATAAAAACCCTAGAAGAAAATCTAGGCAAAACCATTCAGGACATAGGCGTAGGCAAGGACTTCATAACGAAAACACCAAAAGCAATGGACACAAAAGCCAAATAGACAAATTGGACCTAATCAAACTCCACAGCTTCTGCACGGCAAAAGAAACAGTCAGTAGAGTGAATCAGCAACCAACAGAATGGGAAAAATTTTTTTCAGTCTACCCATCTGACAAGGGGCTGATATCGATATCCAGAATTTACAAAGAACTAAAACAGATCTACAAGAAAAAAAACAAACAAGCCCATTCGAAAATGGACAAAGGATATGAACAGACACTTTACAAAAGAAGACATACAGGAGGCCAACAAACATATGAAAAAACGCTCATCATTACTGGTCATTAGAGAAATGCAAATCAAAACCACATTGAGATACCATCTCACACCAGTTAGAATGGTGATCATTAAAAATTCTGGAGACAACAGATGCTGGAGAGGATGTGGAGAAATAGGAACACTTTTACACTGTTGGTGGGAGTGTAAATTAATTCAGCCATTGTGGAAGACAGTGTGGCAATTCCTCAATGTCCTAAAAATAGCAATCCCATTTCACCCAGCAATCCCATTATTGGGCATATATCCAAAGGATTATAAATCATTCTACTATAAGGACACGTGCACACAAATGTTCATTGCAGCACTGTTTACAATAGCAAAGACCTGGAACCAATGCAAATGCCCATCGATCATAGACTGGATAGGGAAAATGTGGTACATATACATCATGGAATATTAGGCAGCCATCAAAAACGATGAGTTCGTGTTCTTTGTAGGGACGTGGATGAACCTGGAAACCATCATTCTCAGCAAAGTGACACAAGAGCAGAAAATCAAACACTGCATGTTCTCACTCATAGGTAGGTGTTGAACAATGAGAACACATGGACACAGGGAGGGGAGCACTACACACTGGGGTCCGTTGGGGGTAAATGGAGGAGGGACCAGGGGTGGGGAGGTGGGGAGTGATAGCATGGGGAGAAATGACAGATATAGGTGAGGGGAAGGATGGCAGCAAACCACACTGCCTTGTGTGTATGTATGCAACAATCTTGCATGTTCTTCACATGTACCCCAAAACCTAAAATGCAATTTAAAAAAAAAGAAGTATGCATAACTTTGTGGCAGAACTTTTCCTTCTACAAATCTATTCTAAAAAATGATTAGACAGTAGGAGTTAAGGACTTGGAATTCAGACGTAGATCTGAGTCTCATGTCAGTCAACCATTTACTAGCCCTGTGCACATGATTAGGTTGTTTAATACTTTCTCATTTAACCCATTCTAAGTCTAGACTTCTCAGTCATATCCCTGAATGAGGATAAAGAAGTGTAGTTACCTAATAATATCATTATTTGCAGTTAAAAAAATATATACAAGATAATTAAACTACCATCTGGGACCCCACAAGCACTTAGGAAATCTTGGCTATCATTATAAATTTGTTGTTACAGGGGAACCAATATAAGAAAATTCATGAATGCATGGTGAATAACAGAAAAAAAAAACCTGTCAAAACATAATTTAATGAAATACTAGTTTGACATTTAATAGTGATTGTTAACTGTTTTCCCAATAACCATTTCCCCCTATTTCTACAGTAACAAATTGTTTAGCTGAGCACCTGGTCATCCAGAATAAATGCTAAATTTTCCAGTCTTTTTTGTGGACTTGTGGCTAGGTTCTGGCAAAGTGAAGAGTGCAATTTCTGCACTGTATCTGTAAGGAGAATACACGGGCTTTGCCATTTCCCCATTTCTCCTTTATACTTGACAGAATACTGACAGGATTGTGAACTAATCAGGAAATACGGAAGACAGTGCTACCTCCAAGATAGTGGAAGAAGAGGCCTGGGTGTCGATACCGTGGTACAAACCATCTGAGCGACTTTATAAAAGAGAGGCCCACCAGTCTGGGTTGACAAGGAAAAGAAAAGAGAAAGAAACCTGTTCTTATTTGAAGCACATAGCCATCTGGGGTTTTTCAGACATGCAATCAAGCTATATTCTAACTGATACAGTGACTGAAAATGATGTTTAATGACATTACGAAGTTTCAGTGTATTTTAGATTCAAAATGCAGATCACCAAACCATTTGTATAGGGCAATCATTATTAAAAATGTTCACTTCTCTCTTCCTCTCTTCCCCTCCCTCCTTTCTTCTTCTCTTTATGTACGTGCATGTAGAAAAATGCCAAGAAAAAAGTTAACTAAAATGTTAAAATAAATTGTATGATGGGATTGTGAGTAAAATTTACTTTTATGTATTTTACCTAGTTTCTGAATATTTGCAATGATTGTGTATAATTTTATAACTACAAAAATATTTTTCAAAAAAACAAAGATACCCACTACCATGCAGAAAATTAAATATATGGTTGAAAAGCTAGCATATTCCTAAGTCTTGATCTATTATCTTTATTTTGGGGTGAATCCCAACTGCCTGATTATAGAGAATTGATTATTAGGAGTCACTGTAAGACATTTAGATATCTAATGTAGATGACGGGGTGATGGGTGCAGTAAACCACTATGGCATGTATATGCCTATGTAACAAACCTGCACATTCTGTACATGTAACCCAGAACTTAAAGTATAATAATAAAAAAACCCTTAAGAACACTCTGTATTTAAAAAAACAAATTTGTATTTACAATACTAAATGACAGAGACAGAGAAGTTGGAGGGAGCCAGAAGAAGGCTGCTGGTGGTGGGTAGTAATGCATTTCTTCTCTGCTGCAGTGCAGGACTCAAAAAATGGTTTCACTTCTGAAAATTACAGAAAAAAAATCTTAAGGCATGTTACTAGTTGATGGGTATAATAATTAAAAATGTGACCCAGAAATGATAAATGAAAAGACTAGACAATGCAGAAACCAAAAACCAGAGAGTATGTAAATGAGCATAGATATGAAAAATAAAACAAGATGAAGAAAGAATGTTGAAAAAGCATGCTAAGATTTCAGACAAGGTCAAAAAATGTGACTATATGACATTTTAAAGGCTCATTTAATATTAATAAAAGGTTCATAAAATGTCAAAAATAAAATGAAAATGTAAGATGTATATGGCAATACAAACTAAAAAATGAAGCAGTGATATCAGCCAAAATATGATTCAAGCAAAGCCAAACTAAAAAAGAAAAGAAAAAAAAGAGGTTGTTTTATTAAACAAACACTTACTAAGCACCTCTCACATACCAGGCATTATGCTAGGGGCTGGGGCTACATGGTGGACAAAGACAAAAACCTTCACGGGGCTTACATTCTACTGGGAAGAGATAGAGAATAAAATAGCTTTGAAAAATGTATGCGTGATAAGGACTAAGGAGAAAAATAAAGAGGGGAAGACAGAGGACATTTGGGAAGAGAGGTGGTTGCAGTATCGCAGTAATGTGTCCAAGGAAGTCCTCAGTGAAAAAGTATCGTTGAACAAAAATCAAAGGAGGTGAGGAAGTGGATCATAAATAATCACGCAAGAAAGGCATTCCAATTCAAGAGAATAGCAACAACAAAGGCCTTGAGGAGAATGTGCCGTGATGATCCAGAAGAGCTAGGAGGATAGTGAGTCCAGAAGAGAAGAGTGGGGCGAGAGTGGCATGGAAGGCCACTGAAGAAGTAACAGCAGAGCCAAGCATCGAGGCTCAAGTTTGGAATCCCAGCACTTTGGGAGGCTGAGGCAGGAGGCTTGCTTGAGCCCAGGCTGTTGAGACTAGCCTGAGCAACATAGATACATTTCATCTCTACAATGAATTTGAAAAAAAATAGTCAGGCGTGGTAGCATATGCCTATAGTCCCAGTTACTTGGGAGGCTGAGGTAGGAGGATTGCTTCACTTTAGAAGGTCAGCACTACAGTGAGCTCTGATCATACCACTGCACTCCAGTCTGGGTGACAGAGTGAGACCTGTCTCTAAATAATGATAAAATAATTTTTTAAAAATAAGAGAAATGATAGGAGGCCAGAGCATTTGGGGCTTGATGGACACTTCATGAGTAGAGATTTTGGCTTTTGAGTGAAACAAGAAATTGGAGAGTGACATGATCTGACATACATTTCAACAAAATCACCCTGTCTGATTTGTGTGGCAAAGTAGGCAGATCAATCAGTTGGAAAGCCAGTGAACTAATCCAAGAAGAGATGATGTAAAAACTTGGATAGGTGGTAGCAGTTGATGGAGATCAAGAGAAAAGATAACCCAGGAGCAATTCTGACATTTGCAATTGGAGATTATGTGTAGGTTGTAAGAGAGATGGAAGAATTAAAGGTGGCTCCAAGGTTTTTGTCTTAAGCAACTGAGTGTAGTTGTTATTTTTGGGGATAAAGAAGACAGTGGAAGTAGGAGTTGGGATGGGAGGAAGATCAGGAGATCAAGTTTGAACATGTCAAGTTTGAGAAGTGTGTTACATATCTAAATAGAAAGTTGAATATATGATCCTGAAGTTCAGGTACAACTTCTGGTCTAGACAGACAAATTTGGGAGTTGTCAATGTAGAGAATACAGAGATGAGACAGCCATGCAAATAGTGTAGACACAAAACAGAAATACCCCAAGGAAGAACTCTAAAGACTCCAATGTTTAGAAGTTGGGGGATGAGAAGGAACTAAACAAAGAGATTGAGGAAGCCAGTGGAGTAGAATGTATATGGCTAGTGAGATGGCGGGAAAGCCACAAGCATGGTACCCTGGAAGTCAGGTGAACAAAGCATCTCCAGAATGACACAATGATAACAGGCAAAAGCTCTTAGCAGATCCATCAAGTGGGGACCAAGAACACTGACTACTGGATACAGCAACATCAAAGGCACTGGTGAGACTGATAAGAGTTTTTGTTTTTTGCATGGTGGAAGCATAGTCCTGTTTAAAGTGAGTTCAGGAACAAAGGACAGGAGAGAAAATGGAGACAGTGGCTATAGCAAACTCTTTCCAAAAGTTTAGTAGGCAATGGAAGGGAGAAATGTGGCAGAAGTCAAGAGAGAATTTTTTGGTTTTTGTTTTACTTTTTTTTCTAACGGTAGAAATAACAGCATGTTAAGAAACACCCATTATTTTAACCACAGTTGCTGATTAACTTATGCTAAGCTGGTAATTTGAAAGAAAACACCAATGCTTCAATTATGAATGGATAGAATGCAAAAAAAAAAAAAATTGAAATTTGTAACTAAAGATGTGACAGCTGTAAACATTCACAAAAAACCTTGCTTCAGGATGTAGGAAGTCCTTCTAAAGTAATTCATGGTACTTTTGTCTACATTCTCTAACATTTTACAGCCCTTTATGCTTTTGCACAAAAGATAATTCCTTATCAGAAATTTCAGAAGTCAAAGTAAATTTATCCTAATACATAGACTAAACATAATTTTATGACTAATACTTCCTCCAAAGGTCCGCAAGTGCAATGGCTACGTTTTACACCACTTTCTCTGACTGAAATGTTTGACTCAGCCCTCATTTTACGTAATTTTTGTAAAAAATAAAGCCTTTTGAAAGTGAGATAAAAGTATTCATCTAAAAAAATTAATTTTAAACCTATCTAGTTCCTTTCTGTGTTCGTAATTTTAAAACATCAAGAATTTAATTCATTCCCTATATAATTGTGTTTTAAAACATGATTATCCAAATTAAGTCTCACAGGAGCCTTAATCATTGCTTATGGCTATTTGCCAATTCTTCATTAGATCAAATACTGCTGCTTTTAACTATTATATAATAAAATAATAACCTATAAATGTCTGATAACATAGTTAATAGCCTATCAAGCATCACTATTTCAACAAATAGTCTGTTTTTTAGTGTCTCTTAATTAACGTCTGAGCACTGTAATTACTTTCCTCAGATGTGTTGTTTTTTCTTAATTATGCATTTCTTAAATTATAACGATTACATTTTGTCCTGGCATATTAAAACAAACATTTTGAAATAATTTCTTAAATCACCTATTATTTAATATTAGTCCAGTTCATCCTAAGCTAAAAGTAATGGCTATTCTTTCAGTGTAAGGGACTACATATTTTAGTGGATCCATTATCCTGATTCTAATTCTGATTGGGATGAATGTTTTCTGAATCGGAATTCCTTATAGTTTTTCACAGAACTGGGAAGTTACAGAAGTTTGTGTAGTAACTTCCATTTGCTATTAGTCTCATAACTATTTCAGCTATTTTTTTATTGAGCAGAACACTAACTTCGATAGTATTCTTCTACACATTTGTCCCATTTTGATAGACTTTTATTTTAACAATTTATTTTTTCACAGTCTCTTAGTGTTTTACATGTCTTATTCAGAACTCTTCATCTATACTCTAAACAATGCCAGCAGCCCAAAGAAGAGAAACTGATTCTTGACACAAAATATATGGCCTCAGAATGTCACTCAAAACCCTCCAAGCAGGGCAGGGCATAACTCTAATATTCCTATATTTTTTAAGACTTTGAAGCATCAAAATACACGGGCTCTCTTTTCTAAGGAAAATACCTTTTCCTCTACAAATCTTTTATGCTGATTAAAAATTTTAAAGCATTCAATCCATGATAAAATGCTGACAATACATCTATTGACAGCAACAGGTAACCAGCGGCTATAAAACATACAGACGGTGCTTTCTCCAAGCTTGAATCAAACAGGATCTCACATATCTCAGATCTTGTTCTTGGTAGAAAGGGATAAAAGGAACCGAGAGAAATGCTCTTGGCTAGAACTGGCTGGGGTGTTGGAGGGAAGGAGAGGTGTTAGCGAGAGGGATCCGGTATCTTTTTGTTTCATTAAAACCCCGACTTGACAGGAAACACAGGGAAAACTTACCCATAGAAATGGTGCATCCGCTGTGCAGGCCAAAAAGTAGATTCTCCCACCGCTACTTAGAATAAAGAAACTTATAGTTCTCTTTCTCTCATGTTTCTGGCCACAGTCATCTCTCTTCCCTTCTTCTGCATTCACTATTGTACTCTATTCCAATCACTTAATTTTCTTTCTTAAAACTCTGAATGCCAAGAGTAAAAGCCCTTAGGAAGTTGTCCATGATTGTGTGCCAATTTAGTTCAAAATCTATATAGACTCTTGGACTTGTTAAAATGAGAATGTGATTTGACTGACCTACTTTCTGTTTACCTTTTTTAAAAAATATAAGAGGGATTGAGTGAATTTGAGGGTGAACTGAATTCTAATTCCAAATGCTGCAAATGTGATCTCAAGTTGCTTCTTCTGCCAAACGGGGGTACAGAATTAGTTGAGGTGGTAGCAACGTTTAACATTTGGTTAGCCAGAAATTATTGTATTTTCTATTTCTCAAGCGATTGCTTTTGAAGGAGTTTCACTCATTTATTCCACAAATATTTACTGAGCATCTACTATATGAGCAAGAAGTCTTTAGAGGCCAGCTATATCTCATGAGAGGGCTAGATTCCTTGAAGATATAGTCATGGAAATGACTGACATGCAATATGAGTTCTGTGCCATCATGAGTGAGATGTTTCCCTTCCTCTGGAAGCGGTCAATGATGTATCAGTGAAAGTCTCACAGATGCAGTAAAAGATAACAGGAATGCATGGGGCCAAAATCCACCACAAGACAAGGAAAAGACTGAGCTGAAGGGAAGGAGCACACATGTGGAGATTCTAGTAAAGCTGGACAGGTGGCCCGAGTTCAGGTTTGAAGCACTTTGCATGCCCTGGTAAGAGCATCATATGACATCAAAACTCACAAGAATCTACAGGTCCTTTCCCCTGATGAGTAGGAAAAACACAAATTTTGTTCATTATTTTCTCAAAGATTTCCATTGATGGGACCTGTACTGTGTTTTGTTATTAAAGTCAGTTGTAGAAGAATTGCTTTCTGAGAATTACAGAAACATATTATGTAAAAGGAAAACCCTAAGAATCTGGTTCCTTAAATCATTTCAACAGCCATTGCTACAAACTTGCAAAAAGTCTGGTAACATTGGCCTTAGGCAGTAATTTATCAAATAAGTAATAACTATAAAGCATTTATTGAACAGAATACATCTTGGCAAGAAAGTAGGCTGGTGAAGATTTCCTACTTTGATGTTAGATGGATTTGTTTCTATTTTTATGGTTGTGCATATGTGTACGTGTGTGTGTGTGTGTGTGTGTGTTACATTTAATAGAGTGAAATGTTTCAGCTGTGTGTTTGATGAACTAACGTGTGTTTGGTATTTTTAAGTGAATGAACGAGAACATATATGATATGCAAAAACTTTTTATTCTTTATTACTGAATAACAGATAAAGACCCTGTGAGGATTAATTGGTAGAAACTTAAACTCCAGTCTACAAATCCTAAGTAGGATTATATATGCACATATTAGTATTTTCTCACTGAAACTGCATAGTCTGGCATATTGGATTGTAACAGACTGCAATAATCAAGCATAATTACTTCCACACAAAAAAGTCTATATCAATTTTTTCTTGATGACCTATTTTCAGTGCATTTTCCCCAGCAGCGCAATCACCCAACACATCTCCAGCAGTCTGTGTACTATAGTCTCAAAGCCTCACATTTAAAACGCCAGCACTTGCTTGTATTTATGAGTGAAAACTCGCTGCATGAAGATACACTTTCTCTACCAGTAGAAGACCCAATCTGTCTCACCATAAAAGGGTTTATAGGCCTTTTATCATCAGTAGAGAGACTGGCTAAATATGGGATCTTTACTTGCCTGAATGCCATCAAGTCTAGTACAACTTAGTCTCTTGTCGTGTTTGTAAAAATTATAAGCGTTTTGCCCCTCCAAATTGACAGATGCTGTAGAATTCTAATTTTAAAATGTGAAGTGAAAGAGGATGTCTTAAAAGCTCCTTCCAAATAGGGAATCAAAATACTTTCTTATGGGCATTTTGCCTTTTTTGGGGGTGGGGAGGGTTTGGTATAAAATTTTGAATAATTTATTTAGAAACATGGGAGCATCTTGTGTTTTCTTGATTTCTTATGCCAAGAATACTGAATAGTTAAAAAGTAATGAGAGGTTAGGAAGAAAATAAGTTGGATTCACAGATAAGACAGAAGCATCATTGGATACTTTCCTGTGGAATGGACGGTGCCCAGATGTGCTGTAACTTAAAGGATTTAATGGCAACATACACTAGCCACTCTAATTAAACGTGATTTCGCTCTTTGTGCTTCTTTCACGGGAATCCATTCTTCCGACGGCATTGCCATCTATGTTCAAAATTCTCCAGAGTGGCCAAGAATCATATGCATCCTAAATCATTCTTTGAAATTTTGGCACCAAGAGTTTACCTTTGTGGCAAAATAGCAGCTGCCACCACCAAAAACTAAGGCTCAAGTTGGGAAAGACTTAACTGTGGAAATGACCTGACATTTTTCTAGTGGTAGGTGTTGAACAGAACATACAAGAGGAGTGTTTTAACATACACATTTTGCTTATATCTTTTCCTACTTACACAATTACCTGAACATGATAAAGTGGAATGCTGAGGAACACTAAATGCATTTTAGAGTAGAGACAAAAACAACAAACTTCTGTATTCAAGCTTTCCCTTAGGTAAATAATCTAAAATGAGTAATATAGGCTTATTTTTATGTTTTTTGAAATGTAGCAAAAATGATGGGGAGGGGCACAAAAAAGGCTCATAATACTGAATGCAACTGCAAATGGTCCATCCATGTTCAAAAGGAAGAAGCGTTGCTCATATGGTCAGAGATGTTTTAAAAAATACATTTATGTCTTTATTTTGTCTTTCCTTTTTCTGACTTTCCACAGACTTAAAATATCATCCAAATAGTCTAACATTTATATTCCTATTCTCTTTTCTGGTATGCTGCCAATTGTACAGGGTACAATTGATATCTGTAACCAGATTAACTCTTCAAAGACAAAAAGTATCTATTAAAAAGATCAAGCACAGTGTGGCACACACAGAAAACATTCAACAAACATGTGCTAGACTGAGTTTCATTGCTCTAACTGGACCCAAACCCTTTGGAGAGGGCTGGCAGTGTATTCAGGTCACAGAAAGAAGCTGAATTCTTTCTTTTCTTTCTTTATGTTGGAGGCAGGAAACTGCCAGGGTCAAAATATCCAGAATATATGGTACGATTAAACATAATAATGTTCCCAAATAATGTAATCTTTTAACATTCAAAATAAGCAGTATCAGTTTTTAAAGGCAGGAAAAAAATGCATATATAATAAAACATATACATGCATTTGTGTATATATATGCATTTACATATATGCATTTATATATATATCCTTTTTTAGGTGTGTATATAGATGCACATATGCACATATACATATATGTTTCCATATAACATACTTAATGTAAATATATTTACATATATAAAACATCACATGCCATTTCCTCACTCTGAAAGGTATCAAAGGAAACTTCACAGTAACCAAACATTTCTATTGAAAATCTATTCAGTCATATTTTAAAAATAGACAAAAGTTTTATATTAAACTCTTATTTAGCACAACATGCCCATATTTTTTCATTACATAAGAAAATATATGCTTACATTTCAGTCCTGGACAGCTGCCACCTTCTCTCTTTCCTAAAATTAATGATGTTAACTTTATATTAATAAAGTTGAAGGCAATTTACAAAGATACTAGATTATTCATGTAAATATGATGGCCTTCAAGTAATCTGAACTTGTGGTTAAGGAAGGCTGTATACTGGCAGACTGTAGGCTGACTGTCACAATAGTAAATGTGTTCACTGCAGAAAGGACAAATACAAGGGTTTGAAAGGTGAATGAAGTAAGTAGTTTTGAGACGAGCACTTGATAAGCTCAAACTAAAGCTATAAATATGCTCAAATCCATCCTTTGAAAAAATGTTTGCTTGTTTTGGTTAAGTTGTGACTCTAATCTCTAAATAAAATAATCATTTTAAGCAGCACCATTTCCTCTTACTGCTACTCAAGGCACTGAGTTAATCCATTCAGAGAAAATGTCTAGCTTCAATTCCGGTCTTGTCTTAACAAATTTTGAGTTCTACCATTCAATAAATAAGCAGATTTTCAAGCAACCATCCTCTATTTTTCTCGCTTCCTTCTTCCCTCCAAGTTATCAACTTCTGTAGAATTGTATGTATTTGCTGCCTTCTCATTTCCTTCCTGGATATTTCTGTCATTCCATGTGCTCCATGCTACATCTTCACCTTCCCAGGGAAGACACTCCCTTGAGGATCACCAATGACTCACTCCAGAGAATTGCACAATGCCCTACCAATTATACCAATTACATTCATATCAAGTGAGGTAATGTATTTGAAAGTGCTTGTTAAACATTCAAGAATTCGCTAAAGAGGATGATATTATTACATCCCAAATGATCTATAAATTTTCACTGTGACTGTCACCATGTTAAGAGGCTTTAAGCAGGCCCAGCACAGGGGCTCACGCCTGTAATCCCGGCACTTTGGGAGGCAAAGGCTTGCGAATCACCTGAAGTTGGGAGATCAAGACCATCCTGACCAACATGGAGAAACCCCATCTCTACTATAAACACAAAAATTAGCCAGGCATGGTGGTGCATGTCTGTAATCCCAGCTACTCAGGAGACTGAGGCAGGAGAATTGCTTGAACCTGGGAGGCAGAGGTTGTGGTGAGCTGAGATAGCACCATTGCATTCCAGCCTGGGCAAGAAGAGTGAAACTTTGTCTCAAAAAAAAGAAGCTTTAACCAAGCTTCCTGATTCCCTGTCTTCCTCTGCTTCAATCCACCCTATGCTCTGATATCTGAGTTGTCTTCCTAAAATAAAGAGATCTAGTCTAGTCATTTCACGGATGAAAACACTTTAGTACTTTCCCATTGTATAATGAATAGATTTCAAACCCAAAACTCTTCAGTCGGCACTCTAAATTCTATTTACCATTTGAGATCTTTTACTGTTATACCCCTCTACCCTCTGTCCTCTCCCTCCAATTACCAGGTTCTCACTTTCAGTCCATGTTTCTCTGCATGTCACCTTAATGCTTCTGATGCCCTTTGCTCCATGGTGACCCCTGAAGCTCTATCCATTCATCCTGTCTGGTTTATATCCAACCGCATCACTACTAGAAACCTTCTAAGAGGTGAATTTAAGATTAAATGTATCTCCACACAACTCACACTCTCATAGGCCAGAAACTCCAACATGTATGAGACCTACTTATGTTTGCATCTTTCTATCTTGTAAAAGTTCAGCTGACCACGAGAAGAATAGTCTCTCCAGAGGAATATTTATCCCAAGGAAGATGCTCAATAAAGACTCATTCAATTAATTTGTACTTGTGTCATCACTAATAAGTCTATTAAAGGAGTTATTTGAAACACCTAGAAAAGTTCATTGTTATGACTAATCAAGGCACTGAATTATTGGTTATAAATCGAGTTCTTGGTGCTTTTCAAATATAGTAAAAAGAAATAGCCTAGACTTGATTAATAATTTCACAAAAAAACCCTAAGTTGCTAAAATGGAAAACCAATAGCTAAATCTTAATATCTATTTCATAACAGTAAACAAAAAGCCAAGTTCTAATAAATTATGCATGGAGAAAGAAAATAAATAACAAAGAACAACAAGAATATGTATCATTGATGAAATGAATGATATCATGTGCCTATATCTGGATAAATGCCACTTGGAGTCCCCATCTCAGAGACTGGTTCATTTATCCTCCTACCTGCTAACAGAATTGAATCTTTAGATCCACTTCAAGACTGCCTGGCCTCCTGAAGTTTCTCTGGCTTTCAAAGACTATGAGGTCAACCACCATAGACCTTACTCCTACTTCTAGGGTTACTCTGAAACTGAAACTGCCTTAAGAAGACAGAGAGAGATGGGAAAATTTCCAGGACCTTTGTCTTGTGGCACTAGGTTTTAGGACAGCATAAAACTTGCCAATATCTCCACCTTATGAAAAAATGAACTAAGATTAGTAGTGTCATGAAGTTGGCCTAAATCTGTGGTTTTAAACCCAGGCTGTGCTCTCTAATCACCTGGAGAGTTTCAGGAAAATGTCTACGTCTGGGCTCAGCACCCATACATTATGAAGTATTTGATTTGATGCCCAGGAATCAGTATGATTTAAAAGTCTCCCAGGTGCATAGTCAGCTTGGGCTGCTATAACAAAATACCATATCCTGGGTGGCTAACATAAGACATTTATTTCTCACAGAGCTGGAGGCTGGGAAGTTTAATATCAAAAGGCCAGCAGATTTGATTCCTGGTGAGGGCTCTCTTTCTGGCTTGCAGGTGGCTGCCTTCTTGCTGTGTCTTTACATGGTGGATAGAGAGAGGGCTCTCATCTCTTTCTCTTCTTATACAGGTACTAATCTCATCCATGAGAGGTACTAATCTCTTATACAGGTACTAATCTCATCCAGTCTTCAATAGTACTAGAGGTACTAATCTCTAGTACTAGAGGTACTAATCTCATCCAATCTTCATTAGTACTAGAGGTAATAATCTTATACAGGTACTAATCTCATCCAATCTTCACCCTCATGACCTAACTACCCAAAGACCCTATCTTCAAATACGATCACATTGGCAGGTTAGGGCTTCAAAATGAATTTTGGAGGGGACACAAACATTCAGTCCATAACACCAAGTAAGTTCAAAAAGAAGCCAGAATTGAGAACAACTGCCCTAGATAAATGGTCATCAGCATTTTTGTGCGCTAAAACACATATGATACTAATATCCCACATGCTCCTCAAAGATACCCTTAAGCTCCTTTGGGCAGATCATGATTTTGCACAAAATCATGTGTGTGGCAGCTGAGACAAGACCACCTTGACATATCCTCTTCAAGAAAATGTGTCAGAATGCAAGCAGGTAAAATTTAAGAATAGAAATAATTTTTAATCGGATGACAATATGAATGAAAACCATCAGAAAATCTAGGAACTTCCTTATATCTGGCCAGCATGTTCTAAGCATGCAATCAAGACTCTGTTTATTATCATGGTCTCTGCTTAAAGTGGTCATTTTAAAAAGCAATATTTTATTTTATTCCTACTCAAAGAGTTAACCATTTCAGAGAAAAGAGTTCATATCAAGACCCATTCCTAGGTAAATACATTAGAGTTTTAGGATTCAAGAAATAAGCAGTTCAGTCAGTGACAGTGAAAAATTACAAAATGTATCCAGTAAGTGCTAAAGGGAAGGCAGAGAGAGGGGGTAAAATATTTCTCTAAGAGCAGGAAGATATCTGTATTCTCATCATAGTTATGGATATGTTAACAGAAAATCCTTCTTTCCTGCTAATTAACAAATTATTTCCAAATACCTAAGTACTACATTTCCAAGGAAACTTGTAAAAAAAATCCCATTAGTGTGCACAAAAATTGACTTGTACTTACTGAATAAGGCCAGAAAGTTCACATTAACCAGTACCCAGAATAATTAAGTTTGCTTTAATGTCTGTGGGCAAGTATCAGAAAGGGGAAAAAAAAAGACAGTCAGCCCATTTTACCACACTCAAATTTTTAGGCAGAAACATCTGTCAACTCATATTTTAAAATTATGTTAACTATGAAGACTCCCAAATGATATTAACACAGTAAAAATATTTTAACTAATGGTTTCAAATAGCATTAATCTCTTCCTTATAAAACTTTTCATCAAGGTGCTGAGCAAACTTAAGTTTACTTAATTATCCTAAACTCATGCTCAAAGAAAGTGAAGCTGAAGAGGAAATAGACACAAAAAAAGAAAAAGAAGGAGGGAATAAAGGAATGTAGAAAAAAAGGAGGAAGGGAAGGAAGGAAGGAAGGAAGGAGGGAAGGAAGGAAGGAAGGAAGGAAGTCGGGAAGGAAGGAAGGAGGGAAGGAAGGAAGGAGGGAAGGAAGGAAGGAAGGAAGGAGGGAAGGAAGGAGGGAAGGAAGGAAGGAAGGAAGGAGGGAAGGAAGGAAGGAAGGAAGGAGGGAAGGAAGGAAGGAAGGAGGAAAAGAAGGAAGGAAGGAAGGAGGGAAGGAAGGAAGGAAGGAAGGAAGGAAGGAGGGAAGGAAGGAAGGAAGGAAGGACAGCAGGCAGGCAGGCAAGGATCCTAAGAGAAGAACATCTCCTTTTATCTGCTTTTGACTCCTACGAAGATTTTTTAACTAATCCCATGCCCCATTCCATTTGAATTCAACTCAGTTCAAATATTTGCTATGTGCAGAGTTAAACTTCTGCAGCGCATCATCTCTAGGATTAATGATAAAACTACAGACAAACTCCAAAAGCATGTACATCGACATGATGAAACTGCACTTCCCATCATTCGCCTGGTTTTCAGAACTGTTTTGTGCCACTAACTCTTACGGCCTGTCCGATTAGAAAAGACTTAGACCAATGTGATAGCTTTCGACTAACTGAAAATACAGCCTTCATGGGCTCAGGATACTTTATTTCTCATTACTGACCACCCTGCTTCCGCCATTGCCCTCTCCTCCCCAACACTAGAGCAGCACAGGCACATACACTTGTACACATAAAAAGTGGCGCACCAAATGACTTGAAGTTCTGGTCCCCTGGGAGGTATCCAAAACTAATTGGTGCCAACTCATCTAGAACTAAAAGCTCACTCAAGGCTGCTTCTGTAAGTACACATTCAGTATCAATCACAGGAGCTTTATTTTCCATGGACAGATAGTGTTTGGATCTATGTGATGCTTGTGCAGGCATCGATCACCTTAATGACAGCTCCAACCTCACAGGGGATGCTTATGTGCTTACGTGTATTTCTGGGAGAATCGATGAAAGTAAAGTTCTTGTACCAGAAGTGGCATTAAAGATGAACAGATCAAGGTGAATGCTGACCTTACTCCCAGACTGAGATCATAATCAAAAGAGGGAGAGACCAGTGAAAACTGGCCAGTCTCAACAACAAACTACTCTTTTCCCAAGAAGCTTCATGGTACAACCTTCCTATGACCTTATACCTTAAAGATTTATTGGCACCTGCTTTAACTGTTAAGTTTAACAATGCAATGGTGATTAGATTTTTCACTGAATTCTTCACTGAATGAATTTAACAATGAATGAATGATGAATATAGGAATAAATTCTTTACCCTCAAATAATTTAGTCAAGTCATTGAAAAACAATACAGTGGATAATAGAACAAATTATGGAAAATGCGCTATGGGAGCAGAGCATTCACTCCCAAACTGGTGGTACTGGTAGTTAATCTCTTCCATTCAACCTCAGTCCATAAAAGCCACAAAGTGGCCATTGAACTCTCTTCACTTATTGTTGCTCTACCAAAGGCCCCAACATATTTCTAGGATGTTTGCAGGCTAACACAATACAAACCATAAATAACTCAACATGCATCAACACTTGAAACAATTTTAATGACTTTGGAAACTTTTCTTGTTGAGTTGACAACTCCTCATGGGTCCTATCAATCATTCTTTTACCAGTGTTTTTTTTTGTTGTTTTTGTACCAAAACAGCACTGCCCACATGGAGATGTTCCATATCTGTACTGCCCCATGTGGTTGCCACTAGCCACACAGACTACTGAGCACTTGAACTGTGGGTAGTGTGACTGAGGAACTGAATTGTTTTATTTTAATGCATTTTAAATTAAATAGCTACATCTGCCTAGTGGCTATGGAATTAAACAGGACATTTCTAAAATGCAAGTGTTTTAAGACTGTGCAATATAATATTTTTTCTTTCTTTAATTTCTATACAATATGTTATACATGTCTCTGAAGAATTGCAAACACAGAGAAAAGTTGGTTTCCTTTTGTAACCTGAAGTTCCTTCTAGGAATTAATCTCAGTAAGACATTAAAAGTTGAAACACAATTAAATTATATATACACACACATTTATATATATGCATATATATACATATATACACACACATATATATATATACATTTATGTATATGCATATAGAGACATACACACATATCTCTCTTGTTTAAATTGGCTCTGACTTTTACCATTAGAATTTGTAATGGAGCAGGAAGCATTTTAAAATATTTGAGAGTTAACATATTCAAAACATTAAGAGGTATTTGGAAAAGACGTGTTCTCAACTAGTTATGAACAGAGAAAGTATCTTTAAAACTAGATTTAAAGAAAGTTTTCATTGTGGGATTGAACCAGATTAGCTAGGTTGTTGGCATTATGAGTAGTAAGTCTGTATATGTTTATGCACAGCTGAATTATTAGTGCCTAGCATGGTGCCTTGCAGATGTCAGGCACTTATGAACATCTAGTGAATGTGTAGTTAAAGTAGCATGGCTAGAACTATTCTGTATCTGGATCACAGTGGATGCTACATGACCATATGCATTTGTGAAAATTTTCACGATGGTACACTAAAAAATGTAAACTAAGCTTTAATTTTCAATAAAGAACAAAAAGGTAATATGAGAGCACTTGGGAAAAGCCATGAAAGGGATCCTCAGGAAAGCAAATGGGACTGTGAAATGTACCATCACATTGCATGTCAGCAAGCTAGTGAATGCCAAACAGCAAATTGATCCTGGAAATAAAAAGAGGAAAAGCCTCAGGCTCTGGAGTCGGAAGGACTACACAGGCTGAATCAGAATGTGTGATGTTAGGCAAGTTATTTGAGTTCTCTGTACTGTGTTTCCTCATTTGTAAAAGGTGTACAATGAAAATGCCAATATCAACGGGTTTTGAGGAGAATGAAATGAGAAAATGTGCCTAAGATGCTCAGTACTGAAACTGCACCTGGTAAACATTTGAGTAGATGGTAACCGAAAATAAAACACAGGCTCATCTTCTTGATGGTGCCTTTCTTTGAAGTCTTCTGGTCCTGACTGAGGGGTTCCATTTCCATGCCACAGTCTGAACGGCTGGCAAATGGGTGGTCAAGCAAATCTCTCACCAGACAGTACTGTACTCAAATCTTTTCGGAGTTAAAGGGAATGAGAAAATGCAGCTTGTGCTTCCAGAAAAACCTGAATTTTTGCCAGAAGCAAAATTCCCACAACATAAAATTTTAAGCAAGATCTTAAATCTCTAGTGCAGACATGAGAGTAGAAATGAATTCATCAATGAAATTATTTCTCATGCCAAACTTCCCTGAGTGGAAGTAACCACAGTATATGTAAAAAGGAGAGAGAAATGAAATAAAGAAAATTGCAATTCTGCAATCAAAAGTAATTAATCTTCTGAATAGAGACTAGTTATTATTTGGGAGAAAAGCATGAATATTTTATATATATATGGTTACAATTTGTTTTCAGAGGATAAATGGACCAAACTCAAAGTCACAACATATTAAATTTCACTGACTGTATAACCAGCATAAATTAAGAAGCTAATTCTTGCAGAGGAGTTGGGTAAAATTTGCTGTTAATATGGCTCTTAAAGCAGTAAGACATGACTAAAAAGTTCAGAATCTGATTTATTACATATTTAATAGTAATACTTAAACATTTGAACTTAGTGTACCTTACAGCACTACAACTCACTTAATTAAAGATCCTGAATTCTCTCATTAATTGGAAGAAATTATTCCTTAAAAGCTCTTAAAATATCTACCTCTCTTCTATGACTCATAGTTAAAGCCTCCTTACAGGAAAGCCACTGCAGCTTTTCCCATAAGTTATACCTGTTCAGTGGGTCAAGAAAAATTTGTTATGGTTCATATACTCTGGTAAATTTTTTGTCTGGAGAGTTATCTGAAAGAAGCAGTTGGTGTATTATGTCCAGTTCAAAACATCAGGACATTTTAGATACAAAATCATCTGATCTGATCACTAAAACATTCTTAATTGCCAATAATCCATATCTTCATGAACGCTACAACTTGTTCCTGGATAATGCTAAGAACAGCAGCCTAATATTCAAATTGCACTGAGCTGTCCTCCTGTACAGCAAACCTGTCAGTTGACCCTTACTAAGCACTTACTACATGTGTCAGGCTACCTCGCTGGCTCCAGGAAACCTGAAGATGAGGAGTAGACACATCCACAAACACAGAAGTAAGAGCTGAGTGAAAAATAATTGAAATGGAGACTATTTTTTTCATTTGAAGATAATGTGCCTCACTTTCTCCAAACATACTGCCCCAAGATCAAGGTATTTATGTTACTTGATGTTGCCAATCCCTCCAAATCAGCCTGTTGGCAACTATGTGAAAGACCAACTTTGTTAACATGGTGAGGGATACAAAATCAGTCACCTTCCAGTCTCAACAAAACTCACTTTGAGTTCCAATGCAAGCCAACATTCAGTAGCAATACTTAAGCTTGTGATAGTCTTTAAAGGTTAAATTCTTTACACTTACATTTTACATCATCAAAGAGTTAAAGAAAATGTTCAACAGACTGAAAATTATACATCCAAAAATAGGTTACAAATAATGCTTTACAGAGAAAAACCTTCGCAAATGTGGTATATTTAGTATATTGACATAAGGGAATATTACTCAGCCACAAAAAGGAATGAAGTATTGATACATACTATAACAAGGATGAAACTGAAACTATTATGTCAAGTGAACAAAGCCAGACAGAAAAAGCCACATGTTCCATAATTCTATTTATAGGAAACGTCCAGGATAGGCAAATTTATAGAGACAGAAAGTAGATTAGTGAGGAGCCAGGGTCAGGGAGAATGGGGAATGGCTGCTAATGAACATGGAGTTTCTTTGGGGCTTATTAAAACATTCTCGAATTAGATAGTGGTGATGGCTGCACAACTTCACGAATATACTAAAAACCATGGAACCATGTTAAAAACATGAATTGTATGATGTGTGAATTTTATCTCAACATTTTTTCAAAAGGATCCCCAACATGCTCTGGGCATGTGGCTTTGCAGACAGACAAAGCAATACTCTGGTTTATTTCCTCACTACTGTGATATTTACTTAACTTATTTAAGTACTTCGAAGACCTGGCTTCACTGTTAAAATAGATATACAATAGAAATGTGAATTCAACAGGTGTGTGTTTGATGACCACAGTACTTTTCAAAAATGTCTTCCCGTCTCCAGAATGGACTATAAAGTTTTAGAATCAACTGGGACCAGAGATTCGCCTGAATGTCTTACATGTCAACTGTGCATCACACCAGCCCTGAGCACTTTCATAAAGCATTTGAAATTTAAATTATGTCCGTGTGTGGTAGTCTGTGAGCAATTATCACCATATTTGCGGTGTAATTCTCATTTATCAGAACTTAAAAGTGATTTCTCTTTGTAAAGGTTACTGTGCCAAGAGCAGCACCATCTATTGGAAGAAAATGTACGCGTAGTATCTACTCTAATATGAACCAGCTAAAATTTAAAAATTGGGAGCCTCTGACTGAAAAGAATTAAGTACGTGTACTCACAAAGCGAGGCACAGTTTGTAACTTTCAGGTTAATGCTTAAATCCATTATATTCCATCCTGATGGAAAATCATGAAGGAAAAAAGGCATTTCTTTAATAAAACGCCGAAGTCGAGTCTTGCATTTCTCGAACATGACTGGAAAACTTGAGTCTGCATCGTAGGTAAAGGCAATGTTTAAACTGGCTATTTCAGAATGCAGTTTCGGTTTTAAATGTAACCTGGAGGGTGTGGATGAAAGATGAAATCTATGAATAAATATATCAACCTGCAGCTCTCCTCTGACTTTGGCAGCACTGGCAAAACCTAGAGATTTTGATTGAACTTTTTTTTTTTTTTTTTTTTTAAGTAACTGCTCAGACTTGAATATGACTAAATTGAAAGCAATAAAAAACCCTGAAAAGTCAGGTTGGTGCTTGTTCCTGTTACTACCTTTCAGGTGTACGTGTGTGTGTGTGTGTGTGTGTGTGTGTGTGTGTGTGTGTCTGCAATTCACATCAGACACGTGTACTTTTCATTTAAGCCCATCATACCTGTAGCATAAAAGTGAACAGCAAAAAAGACATTACAGTAAGCAGCCCCGCACCACAGTTGTATTTTTGGTCATTTATTTATCTTCGTACGTATCTCTAAAAGGCGATTTCTACACTTCGCAAAAGAGGCGAGAAGAACGGCGGCGGCAGGGATCCGAGCTGCCCCAGCTCTGTCTCCCGGGGTCCGGAGCACGAACACCGGCGGGCGGCTGGAAGGGTCTAGGGCGCGGGACGGGGAGGGGCGCGCACACCCCACGCAGCTGCCTGCACCGCGCGGCCGCCCGCTCCGCGGGGGCCCAGTTGGCGGTCCCCTTTTCCTCCTGGCTAGATGGCGGCGGCGGCAAGCCGCGGACACGCCACAATCCCCCGCCCGCATCCCACCGACCCCGGGGCTGAGACCCAACCGGGCTCTTCGCACTCACCCAGGCGGCAAACACAGAGGAGCTGAATGCAAGCGAGGAAGCGCTTTAGGATTCGCATCTCCAGGCGGTCCGCGGCCCCTCGCCGTGCGGCTCCTCTGCTTCTCAGAGTGGAGAGGGAGGGGGCGCGAGGCAAATGTTTTTTAATCCTCCAGTGTGTAGATCGACGTGAGATCGTGCGTGTGAGTTGTGTTTGTGTGTGTTGTGTGTGTGTGTGTTGTGTGTTGTGTGTCTGTGTGTCTGTGTGTGAGAGAGACAGCGAGAGAGGAGTAATCCGGAGAAAGCCGCGCGGTGGTGGGGCCGGGGCCGCTAGTCGAGGCGCATGTCGGCCGCCGAGCGGGACTTTGCCTCCTTCGCCGGCTGCGGCGGCCGCGGTCTGAGCACTCAGAGCGCCGCGAAGCCTGAGTGCCGGGTGCGCGCTGCGGCCGCGCTGTGCGCGCGGCGGTTCCCTGCGCGGGCGGGGGCGCAGGACCGCGCGGCTGGGAGCGTGCCGCGGGCCCGGGGTCGCGCGGAGGGCGGAGGGGCGCGGCTGCCGCTCTGGGTCCGAATCGCAGGGTAGCAATTCACACACCGACCTCCCTCCCCCTGTCCGCTGCCAGTGGTTTCGCTGCCCTGGAGTTAGAGGAATCCGCTGGGGTTTCCAATCTTCGCAGAAAAAAAATCTCTCTTGGTTAGGACTCCATCACTTCGGAAGGGAAGGCCGGACCCCCATCGTCCAGCACAGCCAAAAGGTTGACCTTTAAGTTTCACCTCTAGGAGTGTTTCTCATTTTATTGTTTTCTGCAGGTGCTTAAGTGGGTCCAATCAGAATGTGGTGGGGCGGCCTGGGCACGTTGTTTCCCTCCCTTTTTTCTTTCCGTTTTCCTAGTAAAGTAGTAGACCCCATTGCCTTTGGGAGAGTTGACTCCAAAAATCTCCAGCCTTGACTATGACTAGTGTGACCCTGCCCTTTCCCTAGACCCCAACGAAACTGCCCTGCTGGGCACAGCTGTCTAGGGAACTTTCAACACGGAGGTGGTCCTGCCAGGCAGAACTACACAAGTGCTTCTCGCACAGGGTCGCACGGGAAGATGTTTTATTTCTTGATTGAAGGGTATGCAAAAAACGTATAATACATATCTTCTGCTGCCTTAGAGCTGGAAACGTCACCCTCATGTGCTCTTTTCTTTAGTGCTGTTCATAACTAGACTGTGAGCACCTTGATGGCCGGGAGTTTGCCTCCATTATTATGATCCTAGCTCTCACCGCAGTAGCCTTTAAAAAAAATCAATAGGTGTTCCCTGAATATTTGTCGAATTAATTTGAAGCCTAAAGGAAACAATGAGAAGGTAATTGGTGGTATTCTTTACACCAAAAATTCATGAGATTTTCATTTATATGCTATTCTTTAACTATTAGTACATGGTTGTCTCTATATGAGACCAACTTTAGAGCCGTTTTGGAGTCCCATTTAAGGCACAGAAAGCCAAGTTCTGGAATTATCTCATGTATTCTTAGAAACAATTTGATGTAGGTATCTGTACAGTGTGTACTCTTGTGTCCTGTTCTTGTCTCAAAAATAGTATTCTAGCTTTAAAAAATTTAAAGAAAACTTACTGCACATAAAATTGAGCTCTGAATGTATTTCAAGTGTTACTATGAGTTCTTGCTAATATCCCAGCCTGTGAACAATTGGCTAAATATGTAGAACTAATGGCAGTTTGCCGTTGCTTCAGGAATAGATTATAGTCGTGTAATAACAGATTTTGAAACCATTTAGCGTGTTTATTCAGAAACGCATGCCAATATTGAGAAATTGATCCTTGATCTTATTTTTCCCATGAACAGAAATAGAAATGATACAACTTTTACAAGAATTATGATGGGGATTGATGGCTGCTCATATGTGTTTCTACATAGGAAGAAAATTTGGGGGCCCTTTTTTTTTTTTGCTAGCATTACAAGAAGTGTGCAGGTGTTTAAAGTGAGTATGCAGAGAGAGTTCAGAGAAAGTGTTTATTTAATATTGACTGGAGTAGGCAGGGAAGGTTTCCTAGAGATGTGTAGTTAAACAAGAAGGACTAGCAGGAAAAAAATTCATGTCAAAGAGAGTGAGGACAGGAAAGAAAGAAGCAGATGGCACATGCTATTAAAAAAAAAAGCCAGTGTGAATTACATTTGAGCAGACTGAGTGGGGTCGGACTGTGACAAACATTGATTTCCCAGTGGAGCAGCTTGTATGTGAAATACAAAACAGGGGCGATCACAAAAGAAACTCCTAAGAACTTCAACTATTTAAGGAAAGCTTGTTTTGCTCAGGGAGATTATGGTGTTCCAATAGTTTCCGATTTTCAAGGATACCCCATTAGCCTGCAAGAATAATCCAGCAACCACCACCATGACCCTGACTTTTCTCTTACTGGACTAAAAAAGTCACATCACTAGTCAATCTTTTTCTTTTTCTTCTTTTTTGTGGGATGGAATCTCATTCTGTCACCAGGCTGGATGGAGTGCAGTGGTGCAATCTCAGCTCACTGCAACCTCTGCCTCCTGAGTTCGAGTGATTCTCTTGCCTCAGCCTCCTGAGTAGCTGGAATTACAGGGGTGTGCCATCACACCCAGCTGATTTTTGTACTTTTAATAGAGACGGGGTTTCACCATGTTGGCCAGGATGTTCTCCATCTCTTGACCTCGTGATCCACCCACCTAGGCCTCCCAAAGTGCTGGGATTACAGGTGTGAGACACTGTGTCCAACCTAGTCAATATTTTGAATTAGATCATCAAACAACAGTCTTGTTAAAATAAGTTTCCTTAGTAAAAAGGGAAGGTGAATATGTGCTTTCTTCTAATTTGGTTCTCATAGTTAATTAATATTACTGTCATTCCCCTGGGAAGGCACAAAAGCCACCTTGAGGGAGCAGTCATATTGCTACTGAGGTTTTTATGGGAAGCAGGATAGAGGCCAATTCAGTGAGACTGAATGACAGCTGTGGAAAACTGACTGGTAGGACCAGTGGATGTGGTTCTGATGATCCTGGGGAGGGATGATGGAGTAGGAGGTTGAGGTCCTTGGAATATAGGTCACTATAACAGCCAAGGTGTGGGAGAAGAGAAGGCATCAGCAGAGTGGAAACATCAAAAACTGTACTGTACATCTCACAGTTCACAAATGTTACTGGGGTCATAGTCATTTCTGAGACATGGTACCTGTTCAATATGCATTAGCCATTGTGTGTTGAAGTTATAAACTTGCAAGCCCATACACCTTTATTCAGAGTATACATATATATGAATTTATATATACATGTATTCAGACAGAATATATGTAGAGAAAGAGAGACAGAAAGAGGCAGAGAGACAGAGACAACAGAACCTATATCTAAAACATTAACTTGATGAACTAGATCCATTTTATTCTCACCTACATACCATCCTGGAGCATTTTGTAAATTCAAATTCATGTATTAGCCAAAGCTCTGAGGGTCTTCTCACTCTCAATAAGTATAGTATACCATTTAATATAAACAGTTTAAAGAAAGATGAGAAGAGATTATATTAGTTGGACCTACAAGGATGAGGAATGTTTCTGGAAGTAGACAATGGCTGCTTAATCGAAGATTTGACAAAATTTTCAAAACTCGTAAGTTTTCCAAGAAAGAACAAATTTGAGGGTCTTTAAAATTTGTGCTTGCTTTACATTCAGTTTTTTATTTAATATATTTCGTTGTGTGTTCATTATGTTTATATATGAATTATTTCATCTGTATCGTAAAGGGGCCAACATTCTAATAGGAGAGAAAGGCATCGTTACTAAAATGTCTGTGCATAGTATTGCCAGATAAAATAAAGGATGCCCAGTGAAATTCGAATTTCAGATAAACAGTAAATAATTTTTATGCACTCTCATGTAATATTTGGGACATTCTTACATTTAAAAAAATTAATGTTTATCTGCTACCCAGATTTAACTAGGTGCTTTTTATTTTTATTTGCAAATTCTGGCAGTTCATTTTGTTGTATCTGATAATTTTCTAATATTAGGATTGGTCACGTGATTATGAAATGTTGATAATTTTCCATAAGTTTCCTTATTCCATGAATTATTTCCTAAGTGTCCCTAACATAAATGTGGGTAGATGCAAATGGGGAAAAGGAGATGTTTACTTTGCAGAATCTGACTTTTAAATTCGATGAAAGTGCTTATTATAATACTTCCATGTTATAACACAGTGACTATAAACTATGGAATTAAATGGTAAGTGAAATATCTGTGCTTCTTATAATAATTTGTTTATAAGTTATAATTTGTAATAAGTTGTTTGGCTCATATACATTTTTGCTCATTTTTATCAATTGTCATTGAAAAATATGTTTGAACAGAAGTTAAATATGAACAGAAGTCACTGAATTGAATCAAATGTTTGCAGACTGAGAAAGTCATAGTTATTTCGTTTGAAGTAAAATACAGTTTTGATAATTATAAGGTGTTTGTCAGAAGCTGATCTCATTTTACCTGGAACAATGTATTTGAGACTTCGAGGCTAGATTTATCATGTGTTTTACACCTTACAAATTTTGTTCACATCTGATGGACACAATGACATCTACTTAGTATTCTTGTAATGTGAAATTTCTGAAAAGACTATGCTACTTTCTGCTTAAAAAGCAGTTTATTCCTACCTGCCTCAGCTTTGCATCTTTGTTCCTAGTGACCCTTAGGGGTTTAGCTAGATGACCTGTTACTGCATTTTTCCAGTATCAGGCATAAAACAGGTAGAAGGGTACCTGATACCTCACTGATAGCTCCAGAGCTAAGAGTGATATGGTGCCTTGAGTCAATATGAAGGAGGCATAATTATGTTTGAGGAAAACCACAGCATGTTAACACACTTAGCCTTTTAATATCTTGTCAGGATTGACTATAAAGTAATTTAAACCTATTATATGCAATAATTCAGTGGGAGCATTATATCAAAAAACACAAAAAGGTTGGAATCATTTTTTCTGTTTTGGGGATATTTGGTATAGTACAAGATTCAGGATAATTCTTTCTCAGTGTATCAGTAGAATAATATTATTTTGTATATTTTGTATTTTGTATATTTTCAATGAAACAGTGGTTATAAAAGATAACCATAAACTTTGAAAATTACTTCTGGATGAATATTACTTAGATTTCAGTTTTTCTTCTGTAACCAGAAAACACGTCATTATGGCAAAGATCTTAGGTCTATTCTAAGTTCATTCAGGCGGCTAAAACAAAATACTATAGTCTGAGTGGCTTAAAATTAGGAATCTATTTCTCACTGTTCTGGAGGCTGAGAAGTCCAAGATCAGGCCTTGGTAGATTTGGTGTCTGATGAGGGCCCAATTCCTGGATCATAGATGGCCATCTTCTTGCAAGAATCTCATATGGTCAAGGGGCAAGGCAGATCTCTGAAGCCCCTTTTCTGAGACATTAATTCTATTCATGAGGGGCCCCATCCTCATGACCTAATGATCTCCTAAAGGGCCCACCTTCAAATGCCACTGCAATGGGGATTAGGCTTCAATATATGAATTTTGGAGGACGGACAAATATTCAGCCTATAGAAGGCCTCTCAAACACGTGATGTGTTAAAATGCTATCTTGAGTTGAAAATTTTCATTTTTCATATGGATAAGCTCATTTTTGTATTTTTTTTTTAAATAAAGGCTAGTAAGGTGTTTTGTTTTGTTTTGTTTTTGAGATGGAATCTCACTCTGTCACCCAGGCTGGAGTGCAGTGGTGCAATCTCAGTTCGTTGCAACCTCTTCCTCCCAGGTTCAAGCGATTCTCCTGTCTAAGCCTCCCCAGTAGCTGGGATTACAGGTGTATGCTGCCATGTCTGGTTAATTTTTTGGATTTTAGTAGAGATGGGGTTTCACCATGTTGCCCAGGCTGGTCTCGAACTCCTGACTCAGGCAATCCACCCGCCTTGGCCTCCCAAAGTGCTATTGTTTACAGGCGTGAGCCACCACGCCCAGCCAGGGCATTAAGGTCTTTTGGAGACTCTGTGTTGAACTGTTTAATTGACTGACTCATTTTTACATATTTTGATTCTTTTCAATAGACTTTATATTTAGAGCAGTTTATAGTTCATGGCAAAATTGAGTGGAAGGTACAGATGGTTTCTGTTATCTCCTGCCCCAAGACGTGCATAACATGGATGGCCTCCCCCATCATGAATATCCCACATCAAAGTAGCACATTTGTTACCATCGATGAAGCTACATCAACACCTAATTGTTATCCCAAATCGATGGTTCACATTAGGATTCAGTCTTGGTGCTGTGCATTCTATGAGTTTTAACAAAAGTATCATGACATGTATCCACCATTATATTGTTACAGAATAATGTAGTGCCCTAAAAATCCTGTGCTTTGCCTATTCAGCTTGCCTTCCTACCTGACAACCACTGATCTTACTATCTTCATAGTTTTGCCTTTTCTAGAATGTTACAGAATCATACAACATGCAGCCAGTTAAAATCGGCTTCTTTTTTAATAAGCGTTTATGGTTCCTCCATGCCTTTTTATGGCTTGGTCGTTCATTTTTTAATGCTGAATAATATTCCATTATTGAGATGTAGTACAGTTTATGTATCTATTCACCTACTAAAGAACATGTTGGTTGCTTCTAATTTTGGCTGTTATGAATAAAACCGTTATAAACATCTGTATTCAGGTTTTTGTGTGGGCATAAATTTTCAACCCATTAGGGGAAATACCAAGGAGCTTGATTGCTGGATCATATGATAAGAGTATGTTTAGTCTTATAGGAAACTGCCAATTGTTTTTAAGTGGCTGCACAACTTTGTATTCCCACCAGCAATGAAAGACGCTTTCTGTTGCTCCAAATCTTCATCAGCATTTGGGATTGTCAGTGTTTTGCATTTTGACTCTTTTAATAGGTATGTAGTAGTAGTATCTCATTATGGTTTTGATATGCAATTTGCTAATGAATTATGATCTCGAGCATCTTTACATATGCTTATTTGCCATCTGTATGTCTTCCTTAGTGAGGTGTTTGTTCAGGATTTTTGCCCGTTTTAAAATCAGGTTTTATGTTTTGATTTTCATTTGTCTGAACTTTTCAGTTTGAAATAATTTCAGACTTACTGAAAAGTTGTAGAAATTCTAAAAGAATTTCTGTATACACTTTATACTCTCCAATTAATATTTTACCTTTATTATTCTCTCTACTCACTCTGTTCTTTCTTCCTTCTGTACCTCTATACCTATGTCAGTCTATCTAGCCACCTATCTATCTATCCATCTGTATCCATAGCTACAAACTAAAAAGACCTTCTTGGCAAAGTAATTGGACTCATCTAAATTCCTCCACACACCACTCCTCAGGCTGCTGTCCTTCGGTAAATTCTTGATCTTATCAAAGAAGCTTTTGTTGATTCTAGAATATTTACTAAAGGCCCAATTTATAATCACTGAGAAGAGTAATTAATGATTATTAGGCACCATCTTGGGTTATTTAAGGATAAGCCTTACTAGAGCCATGCTGCTTCCTTAGAAAAGTTGCTCTTAATCTTGAAGATATTTATTCCCAGGTACAATTCCCTTTCTTCCAGCTCTCATTTATCTTGGTTCTGGCTCTGTCCCTCTTGGATAAGACTTTGTACCCGCCTTCCTACTGAATGTACTGCCATTAGTCTTTTTATGTTTTCATCCATGTTCAATACCAGAGTAATCTTTATGTAATGAGTATCTAGTATGGAGTAAACACCAGTAAATAAGGACCAGCATTAGTGATTGTTTAGAAAGATTCAAAAGTATTAACCAAAGAGAATCATTCTGATGTTATAGTGGGAGATTTTATTTGAAGAGATTATGTAACTCAGCAGTGTGCTATATTATTCATTATTGGTTGTGTTAAGACAATTATTTGTCATACTGATAGATTTGTATATTCTAGAATAGGAGAGGTGATTTTTCCTCTACATTGTGCTGGTCCTGAGCTAGTGATGATATTCCAACATGGGCACAATTTGTTCCCTTAAGAAACATATTTTTCTTCTCTCCAAACACCCATGATCTTAACTTCATTACTGAAATAACTTGCAAGGGAATGTGCCCTCAAATTTGTATGAAATTATAAAAATCCATATGACCAAATATAGGTTTATTGCTAATTTCATTTATTTGCCATCTAAAAAAAAAACACCTTTCTGCCTGTGATATCAGAGGCAAACATGAAATTTAAAGTCTTTCTACAAGCTTAAACATCAATATCTGCCTGCTCACTAGGCCTTTGAAAAATGTTCAGGATATTTTAGAGTAGAAAGCAAATACATAAAACAAGAGCTACAAATTAGAGAATCAGCACTGGATGGGGTCACTGGAATGAGATGCTCTATTTCAGATTTACAAATATTTCTGATAAATGGTCATTTTGCTTTTTTTTAATTTCCTGTCTCCAAGAAAAAATAATTCACAATCACCTTAGATGATCCATTATATCTTTGACCATGTTAAAAACTATTCACCTTTATATTGAGCCAAAATATTTTTCTCTCTATTCCTGCCGTCCATTTAACTTTAGGGACCTGGAACAAATCTCTCCTTACTTGTAAGGAGAACTCTTCTTCTAATTCCAGATGTGACTTTTTTCCTTGCTAAATTCGAATTCTTCCAAGCTTGATCTGAACTCCCTGACTCTTCTGGAGGCAATAGTCCATCAGTTCTTTCTTTCTTTCTTTCTTTCTTTTCTTTTTTTTTTTTTTTTTTTTTTGAGACAGGGTCTTGCCCTGTCACCCAGGCTGGAGGGCAATGGCGCTCCAGTCTCAGCTCACAGCAACTTCCTCTGCCTTCTGGGTTTAAGTGATTCTCCTGCCTCAGCCTCCCAAGTAGCTGACATTACAGATGTGCACCACCACAACCAATTAATTTTTGTACATTTAGTAAAGACGAGGTTTCACTATGTTGGCCAGGCTGGTCTGTAACTCTTGACCTCGTGATCCACCCACCTTAGCCTCCCAAAGTGCTGGGATTACAGGTGTGAGCCACCATGCCCCACCCATCAGTTCTTTCAATCTTCCACTCCCTATTTATTTTTTTCACAAAGCTATTGTAACTGGTCGTGGGATGGGAAGGGACTCTGCTTACCCTGATTTGATGTGCCCGAAGTTCTTGGGCTCCCTGGTGCCAGGAATGGGAAAGAGGCCCTGGTGGTGTGGTCAGCTTACTGGTCAAGTAAATATCGGATCCAAAGAGTTTTGCAGAGAGCAATTTATTAGGCAGAGAGAGAAAGAGAGAGAAGTAGAGAGAGCTCACACGCTGTTGTGGGAAGGGATCCCAGAGAGGGAAATACGCACAGGCAAGGTGCAGTGGAGTTTTAACTTTGAAGTTATTCCCACCCCATTCATGTTCCTGTCTAACGAGAGGAGCTCTTTCAGACTTCCTCTGGGGTTATTGATCTTTGACTTTGATCCCAGATTGGTTGCTTGGGCCCACAACAGAGCCCCATCTTCCAGGGCTTTTGGTGGGCTTTCTGAACAAAGGAAGGTCACCTGGAATTTTACCTGGCCCTGGTGTGGGAAAGTTAAACAAAGACCTCTAGGTTCCCGGATCGGGAGGTGGATGGAGGCTTGGCGCTGGGAAGTTCTAGCCTTTTAAACTCCGCCCCTTGTGGACCTAGGAAGAGAAGTTAACATAGTCCCTCACTATCGTTATCTTTTTCTGGGGTTGGGGGGAAGTCTCTCTTGTCCCCATGTCTTCTTACAGCTATATTCCCAGATGCCTCTTTCTTCATAATTTTCTGGTAAGAATATACTCTAATCATTATCTCCGCCTCTTAATTTCTCTTCAAGCTACTACAGTTAGGTTTCTGCCTTTTTAATTCTATAAATAGTGGTCTTTAAAAGATAAAAACATCACATTCTAATGGTCTTGCATATACGGTACACTCAAAACAAAAACTCATCATTCCTCTAAAACTGGTGCTTTCTGTAGTCCACAAAACCAAGAATTCTCCCGGCTCCTTCTTCCTCAACATTCCCATCTAATCAGTCACGAAATCCTACATTTACTCTTAAATTCCATTTTGTTTCTACAGTTTTTTTTTTTTAACATAATCAACAGAACTGGCATATACTCAGTGCTTTAAAAATATTCAAATGTATGAACTAATTTATTGAAGAAGGGCAGCTGCGAAGCCAGTACTACCACCTCCTCCTCTTGCCTGCTTATAACAAGGTTCCAGCACACATATCTGATGTTTTTGTCCCTGGACACTAGATTAGGTTCTTGGACTAAGGCATCTTCTTTCACTTGACTTACTGGCTATTTTTTTTTATAACACTCTTAGACTGTTCATAACCTACTTGCCTTGACTTAGAACTTAATGGTTTTTGAGTGTGCAGTTCTTGAACTGACAGTGTGGGCTAGCAAGCCTAGAACAGCTCCAGAGCATTTCCTGGCTCGTTTTAGTCTTACCCTCTATTTTTTTCCACTCACAATTAAATCCTCCTCCCCTGGTTTTGTTCAAGCAAAGAACCAGCCAGATCTGACGACTTTGGACTTTCCCTGAAGTTTTGGCAATATTTGGCCTTTAGTTATTTTAAATTTGAGAGTGAAGAAATATCTCTATTTCGAGCCTTTGCAAAACCCTTTTGCCATTGGTCATCTTCCCTAAGCATCTGCTTCTCCTACATTATTTCTGGACAGCTTCTCTTAATTCTTAAAATAAAAACAGAAGCTGAGGAGGCCTACAGCCCTAAAAAATTCTCTCATTACTCTCATAAGAAAGAATATAACTCAAATACAAAATGTGCAATCGAGAAACTAGTACAAACCAAGGTTTCAGAAAACTAATTATCAACCCCATACTTTATCTCCTTCTGTCATAATAGTGACTTAGCCACAATTACATGGCACCTATTGGGTGCCAAGTTTTGTTCTAAAAGTGTCATATATAACTGTTCAATCTCTATAGCAAACCTATGATGTGAGTCTTACTACCATCTTTCCAATCTCACAGGAAAGCAGAGGCAGAATGATTTGTCTAAAGTCATGCAGATCATAAGTGACAGACCTTGGATATGAACTCATACTTAATCGTTAATCTACACTGCTTCTCCTTGAGAATGCGTAGGAGGTTCCACACTAACTATTTTGCTGCCAAACTCAGACCAGAAAATGTTTGCTTACTTCGCTTTCCTCATATATGGTACATTTTACAAAATGTACCCAATGTCAAGTGTCAGTTACACTTGTGTGATGTGAGAAATAAACACTATTCTGGGAATTAACATGTGCTGTCTGCCTCTTCAGTTATCCAGTAGAAATATTTTGGAACATAATTCTTGAAATGAATTGAGAAGTCAATATAGCAGATTTGAACAGAAAAAGACATTGCCTTTCCCAAGGTTGGTGAGACAGTGAAGGTGCTCCCCTAATCCTTGCCTCATGCCTGATACTAGGGACTGAGAGCAAACACAAGAATAAACATAAAACTCAGTGACACTCAGGGTTTCATGTACAGGACCAGTCATTCCTTTAAAATTTAAATAAAAATACCCTGAGATCCCAGGCTGTATGACTGCAGAAAGTCACTGCACTGCTAGATGGTAGTGATTATACAATTCACTGAGATATGAGGAGATTGTGAGGGAATTACATTGCAGAAAGGAACATGTAAAGCATATTACGTATCACTAAATGTTCTATGTAGTTTTATAGGGACAGTATTTAAGTTGCTGGCCACCTCTTTAGATTGCAGTCTAACACCAATCATTCCTGCAGTTCATTCATTCTATAGGTTTTCAGCACTTGTTTGTGCTAGACATTGTGTATACAATGAAGGAGTTTACAATTTAGAAACTTTTTACATTGTGCTTAAATTTGGAATCAGTTGTCTCATACTCTCCTTTCCAGACTAGGGCATGGAACTTAACTTTACAAACCAAAAATCCCCTAACAGTGTTTTAGTTAACTAAAGACCAATCAGCACCCAAAGTTAAATTCTACCTGTTGTAGCTGCTGAACAAATCTTTTGAAATAGTCTCTAATGTGGTTTGGCTGTGTCCCCACCCAAATCTCATCTTGTATTATAGCTCCCATAATTCCCACGTGTTGTGAGAAGGACCTGATGGGAGATAATTTAATCATGGAGGTGGTTCCCCCATACTGTTCTCATGGAAGTGAGTCCCGTGAGATCTGATGGTTTTATAAGGAGAAACTCTTTTCACTTGGTTCTCAATTCTCTTGTCTGCCGCCATGTAACATGTGCCTTTCACCTTCTACCATGATTGTGAGGCCTCCCCAGCCATGTAGAACTGTGAGTCCTTTAAACCTCTTTTTCTTTGTAAATTATCCAATCTTGGGTATGTCTTTATCAGCAGCATGAAAATGGATTGATACAGTCTCTTGCACTATGAAACCAGAATTACCGAAGGTAGAGCCAGGCACTGACGCATAACAAGGGAACGAATTAAGGCACTAAAGATTAAAGGTGGCTGATTAACACCACATGTACTAAAACATTATAAGAAAAAGACTTTTAAAACCTTTCCATTAAAGTAACAAAAACAAAAATACAGTAAAGAAAAATAAAAAGAATATATTAACGTAAACATCGAGATATATACAATATATAAAGAGGTTCATATTTATAGAAGTAATAAGAGGAAGTCCTAAAAGCTAATAAGAACGAAGATAACAGAATAAATACTTTAAGTAGATACCAAAAATAAGGGAAATACAGTAAATACACAAATAATAAGGGATCCACAAGGCCACAAGATACAGGGGTGGGAAAAGATGAAGAGAAGAGTAGCTTTTAAAAAATGCACAGTGTGCTAAAAGTATTTTAAAACTATATAGTCAGTGCCAAGCTAAAGCTTTTAAAAATAAAATTCTAAGAATGCAAAAGAGATAAGTAAAGTAGGCAAGCTACCCGAGTGTTTAACATGGGTCTCTGATCCTTTACAGCTTGCAAAGCCTGGGTTCCCTTATTCAGGTCCTCAGGGCTGGAGAACAAAGGGGTAATACTGGAACCCTTTTTTTCTTTCCTAAAGCTTTCAGCATCTGATTAACTTCCAAAATCTTATCAGAAAAACATAATAACAGTAATATTTATCCTTTATTGACTATCAACTCTATGCCAAATACATTAGCATCTGTTATCTTTAATCTCTTTCAAATTCTGCAAATGAGATACATCATTTCCCCATTTTATAGTTATTCCCCAGGGCTCAGAGTTTAGCATTACTCAGAGCCAAAACAAAAAAAATGTGGCAGTGGAATTGGAATTAAAACTTGCGATTCTCTGATTCCAGTGTGTATCCTCTTTCCATAAATACACCTTGAATTTAGTCAGCCATAGGAAGGCACCTTTCTTAAGCAGCAGTACTCAGTATTTACCTTATTACCCAGTGAACACCTGAAGTGCAAACTGAATTGACAAGTTTCCTGCTAGCTTCATATTCCAATGACACTGGTTCTTCTTAGCATTTATGTCTGTATATTTTTAGATAGTTAGATGTACATACATACATATATACATATACCTATGTATATATACATATAAAGATATATATAAAGATATATACCCATATATCTATACATACACATACACAGACACACACATACTTGGAAAACTAAAATTTGAAGATCAATCAAGCATATTTAACAACATGAATGGGTGCCTAAAAATGAGGGTAAATTAAAAATAACAAAAAATAAAATGGGGAAATAGGTCATACAAAGTGAATATGTCAGTCAGGACTTGCTATGTAATGTTGCAGCAACAAGGAGTGTCTTGCTCTCTTGAAGCCTGTTATGTATTCAGATAACTCTTTAGGGTACCTGTCTTGGATGTATTTGTTCAGGAACCCAAGGTGCTTTCAGCTTTAGGCATTTTCTTTATCTGTGTTGCCACCATTCCAGAGAAAGAGTGTGCTGGTTGTTCTTGCACTATCAACTTAAAAATCTCCACACAGATATGGCATATATCTCTTTCCTTCCAACCTACTGGTTTTCTAATGTGCCTAGAAAAAGCGGAGAAAGAAATATAGATAGGAATAGAGATGTCCCCTACACAGAGAAGGGAGAGAGAGAGAGAGAGAGAGAGAGAGAGAGAGAGAGAGAGAGAGAAAGAGGGAGGTAAGGAGAGGAGAGAGAGAAAAAGAAAGAAAATCTGAGAGTACAAAATAAAATGATATGAAGAAACCCCAGATTAATAGAGTACACTTTGTGATTGCATAATAGCTTGATAATTGTTTTGCTATCTTAGATTCTAAACATAAAAAATATTCTGAAGTCTTTCAGAGAAAAAAAATACGTAAAGCCTCCATTGTCAAAACTGAAACAGCTCACAGAATGTTAACCCACTTCCTTTATTAATCTTTGAGGTGTTGCTCCATCCCTGAAGGCTTCTGTAGGAGGCTGAAGAGAGTCGATGAATAAGGGCGAAGGGACTGAAAGTGACAGCAAGACAAATAGTATGTACTACAGAAGCAAATCACTTCTCTGATTATTTCTTACATTTTTCACTTTTGAAAAGAAAAATGTTGATGCCAGTTACATAGTTTAAGATCATGAAAGCTTGAACTGTTGTCAGCTTTTATTTATAACAGCACCAGTCATTCTATTACTGCTTAGAAAACTTTTAAAAATGATTTTACCCACTTTTTAATTTGAGCCACATTTCCTTCATTGCACAGTAAGATTGCAGTTTTAAGTAGAAGTATTACTGGAAATAAGAACTACTGGTGGAAAAAGCCTGAGGAAAGAACATGGTCCTTCAGTTCAGCTGAGTGACGTGGTGTTCTTATTGATTACCTCCCTGCACTAATACGATCTGCGTTAGATTACAAATTGTCTTTCCAGATTTTTATGTACTTGTAACAGGATATTTAAAAATACAGATTTATAGAGGTAAAAATATCAGAGTTAATTTTTTTCACGAACCGTTCTCAGTAGTTACCAAGTTGCAAAGTCCTTTTCTCATCCCCTTATTGCATCTTGGTCAGACTTGGTGAGGTTTCTGGGCACTTCTGTTTTATGAAAACTTACTCCAATCAAGTCTGAAACTTCAATATCATCTAAAGTCAAACTTCTTCTTTCCTTCTCTCCCTGCCTCTAAGGGATGGATAGACTCAAGTGCCCCAGTTGTGGAGTATTCTTACAGGATTTTCTAAATTCTCTAAGAGCTCTGACTCCTCAGAGAAAAGTGGCCAGTATCTCCTCATTTATCTTTATAATAACACAATCCTCTTCTTATTGATTCCTGCCACTTTTCTATCACTGATTGACTGCCTGTTTCTTTTGAAGGTATTTGAACTCTAACTCTGTGGGTTGGGTGAATATGTGGACTCTTTAGAGCTTCTGTACTGCAACATTTTCTGATGTACATGATCCACAGTAGTCTCTGCCTTTCCTCTTTAAAGCCTACAACCATTGATCCACACCAGAGACCCTTATGGTTGGCTACCCTGTAGTTTACTAGTGGGAATCCCTAATGGACGGAGTACTAGATAGATAACTAAAGCCCAGCTACCATTTCAGCTGCCTGTTCCATCCCTAAGTATGTTAAGGAGAATAATGGTTCCACTCCACCCCAACAAAGATTGCCACATCCTAATTCCTGGAACTTCTCAGTAAGTTATGTTATATGGAAAGAGTTAAGGTTACAGACAGAATTAAGGTTGGTAATCAGCTGACCTTAAGTTAGGTAGATTATCCTAGAGTATCCATGAGAGTTTGAGTAATCATGGGCCCTTTACAATGGTGGAGGGAAGCAGAAGAGTAAGTTCAATTGATGCATGTGAAAAAAAAAAAAAACACCTCAACTAGCTGTTGCTGGCTTTGAAGATGAAGAAGATAACCAGTCAAGGAATGTGGGTGGCCATTAGAAGTTGGAAAATGCAAAGAAATGGGTTATTCCTAGATAGACCAAAAAGGGAGGCAGATCTATTGAGACCTTGACTTTAGTTCAGTGAGACCCATGTCAAACTGCTGACCTATAGAAATGTAAAATAAATCTGAGTTGTCACGGCAATTTGCTATGTCAGCTACAGAAAACTAACATACTAGATATTCCTTGTATCCTTGCCAAGCCCAGTGCTGCTGGCTGCTCCACTTGGCTGCCTAGTGTTCTTTTAGCCTTGTATTTCTTTCCTGCCACAGGTAAAGTACAGCCTAGCAATTTTGCAGCCTGAGATATCTGAGCAGGGAACAAAATGCCACTTTCTCCTTCATGTAGGCAGTGCTCACCTTTTTTAATTTTTGAGTTTGCTTTCCACTAATGTGTACACGCTTAGTTAGTACAAATGTTCCACAAAGTTCTTTACAAAAAAACAGAGCAACCTCTTTCCATCAATGCCCTTCACCATTAACTGCTTACAAGAGACAACCAACTTTAATTTATTTAGCTCCCTTTTTTAGTGGTCAATTCTAAACCTCTAAGTGGTATGCTCATATGGCTACTTCTTAATCTTTCTAAATCTGCTGACTTCCCCAAATGAAAAACTTAAATATACTTTAGCTACATCTTTGTCCACCATACACAAACTTTCCTCTCTCCTTCCCATTCTTCAAGAGTTACATTAAAATTTTCATTTGATCAGTGTTAAGAATTTATATTTTTATGACCATGAAAATACCATTCATCTATGGTTGTTTTCTTTCTTCATCATTCCTGGAATAATGTTTACCTTTCCTGTTTCTTTTCCTGATTTTCTTTTCTTTCTTTTTTTTTTTTTTATTGCATTTTAGGTTTTGGGGTACATGTGAAGAACATGCAAGATTGTTGCATAGGTACACACATGGCAGTGTGGTTTGCTGTCTTCCGTCCCCTCACCTGTATCTGTCATTTCTCCCCCAAATGCCCAACGATGATAGACTGGATAGGGAAAATGTGGTACATATACACCATGGAATATTACGCAGCCATCAAAAACGATGAGTTCACGTCCTTTGTAGGGACATGGATGAACCTGGAAACCATCATTCTTAGCAAACTTTTCCTGATTTTCTATCTGTGTGTTATAATTCCACCCAAGATTTTTGCCAAGGAATACAAATCCTTTCTCAATAAACTCAGACTCAATAGATGTTCTGTTTTTTGCTACTTCTGGAGAAAATGCTCCCATAAAATTCTGATCTACTTCAATCTGGACTAGTTGCTCCCAGGTCCCTGAAACTTTAACTTCTGAGACCTCTGCTGATCTTCTTCCTGGGGATTCTTGCCACCTTTTCCTTGTGCCTGATTATTTGTTACCAGGGTTCATTCCTGAGAAAGTATGCACCTAAGGTGAATTCTGAGGACTTTGTCGATCTAGAAACATCTTTACTCTTATCTTGAATTGATTTTTGCCTGAGTGTTGAATTCTAAATTGAAAATCATTTTTTATCAGAATCTTGAGGTCACTGCTCTATTTTTTTTTTTTTCTTGTTGTCAAGCTCTTGATGCTTCCAAAGCCATTCAGATCCGTGGTATTCTCTCTCTCCAATATCAGCACATGGGAGTGCTAATATCTCTTCAATATTCTTATTTTAATTCTTTGAAGTAAATATCCAGAAGTGAGACTTCTAGATGGTATGCTAAGCCTACTTCCAAATTTTTGAGGATCTTCTCTACTGTTTTCCATAGTGCCTGCACTATTTTGCATTCTCACTAACGATGTGCAAGGATCCTTATTTCTTCACATTGTCTCCAACAATTGTTCCTTAATTTTGTTTTTCATAATGCTATTCTGAGAGATTTGAAACCATAATGAAATATGAAATGATATATCTCATTATGGTTTTTATTTTATTTTATTTTTTGAGACGGAGTCTCACTGCCACCTAGCCTGGAGTGCAGCGGCGCGATCTAGGCTCACCACAACCTCCATCTTCTATGTTCAAGTGATTCTCCTGCCCCAGCCTCTCTAGTAGCTGGGATTACAGGCACATGCCACCATGCCTAGCTAATTTTTGTATTTTTAGTAGAGACTGGGTTTCTCCACATTGGCCACTCTGGTCTCGAACTCCTGACCTCAGGTGATACACTTGCCTCGACCTCCCGAAGGGATGGGGTTATAGGCATTTGCCACTATGCCTGGCCTCATTTCTTTGATGACCACTGATGTTGAGCATTTTAAAAATGTACCTTTGGCCATTTGTAAGTCTTCTTGTAGAAATGTCTATTCAAATTTTTAGGACATTTTAAAATTGAATTATTAACTTTAGAAACAATCTCCTCCTTTTAAAATCACATTTCCCTCACTTTCAAAAGCACCTGATACCACCTGTTACTGAAGAATTTTCAGGGATCTGCAGGGCAACTTGTGTTGCTTATTGGCTTTTGTCACAGTCATTTAGGATTCAAGTTTCTTGGGATTGGTAGATCAGTCCATATTATCCAGATTTTTAAGTTATGATTTTTCTTCATTTTTCTATTTTTGCAATAATTTTTTCTCATATTCTTTGGTCTTGGGATATCATTTTCAAAAAATTCATATTAAATGTTAACTGTTGTTTAAGCAGGGAGATAAATGTATATATTAAATTAACCATATTTATTCATTTATTATTTTTTGAGAGATAGGCTCTTTCACTGTTGTCCAGGCTGTCTAGAGTGTAGTGGCATGATGATAGCTTTCGGAAGCCTTGAACTCTTGGGGTCAAGCGATACTCCTGCTTCAGCCTCTCAAGTAGCTGAGACTACAATCTCAATCCACCACACCCAATTAATATAAAACACTTGTTTTTTTTTTTTTTTTTTTGTAGATAGGGGTCTCACTATGCTGCTGAGGTTGGTCCTGAACTCCTGACCTCAAGCAATTATCCTGCCTTGGCCTTCTAAAGTGTTGGAATTACAGGCGTTAGCCACTATGCCTGGTCCATATTTAATATCTTTTATTGGGAGAGCACCATACTTCTTTAGCAATGATTCACTTAAAATTATCCTTCCCATACTAATTCCATGGCTTTGGTAAAGAAAGGCATGAGCCAAAAAGAGAACCCTCTCAACACAAACACCGCACTCCCGGGAGAACCAAGAACTGTGCCCCTTTCTCCAGTTGGTGGTCCCAGGGCTGGTTTTATAGCCTCTTAGAAAATGTTAAAGGTCTCACCCCAGTTTTGTTTTGAGGTGATTCCCACTAGAAAGCAGCAATTAATTCTTGGCATTGAACCTTAGATAAAATTCTGTGATAACAGAAAAAAAAATCCATTCAATGCCCTATTACATATTCAACTGAAATGGCTATTATTTATTTATTAGATAATTTATTAAATTATGAAGTTGTTCTGAGTGATCAAACAGTTGATTATAGTTGTTTTGGCTGTACTTTTTTCACCTATACATTTTGCTTATCTCTATTTTTGTCCTCAAACATAAGAGTACAAACAGATTTGTTTTTTGTGCTCCTACGAGTTTATGCAGTCTTCAAATGTTACTTATTCAGAGCTAAGAATGTATATGTCTTCAAATGAATAAACTATTGGGTATATTTCATAGCATATGCTTCTGTGTGACAAAGAATGGAAGTAAATTAAGATTTATAGGAGAAATATTTAAGATCATCAATCTAATAGATCACACATTATATTTTAAAAGATTTCATTCTTTTAACTTTTTAAAATATTTAATGGTCTAAAACAATTTTAATTCTAGTTCTAACTTCTCAACATATGCACATCATAAATTCTTCGGAGTCAAGGCTAAATGATATCATAACCAATGATTTACATTTCTGTAACATCACCTTCCTTTTTAATGTTCACTGATTTGCCTTGGAATGTCATCTATTGCTAGCAATAATCATTTTTATTCCTTTTCATTGTTTTTTTTTCTTTACATCATTCTTAATTTATTCATCTTTATAATTTGTTTTTCTGTATGATGGAAAATAGACTTGTTGTTCTATTAATTTTTGCATACCAAGATCTCCTATTTTTTATTCCCTTTGTCTTTTTTTTTTTTTTTTTGACAAGATGGTACCTTCAGATTTTCTCAATGACAAGATTATACAAAAGACAACCCCTTTGCTACAGTGCCTGATGTGCCTAGGGCTGTTTCTCACCACCACTGTTGTCTTACAAGCTTACTGCAGGTGATATGCTGGTAAAAGAGACTTTTCTTACCCTATATATTTTGTGTATGTCTGCTATTAATATTTTATAATACCACTTTTTATAAACATTTAAATAGAGCCATAATTTCTGGAAGCCAATAAAATTACAGCAAAAGAAAATAGGAAAGTTGTGCTATACTGCCATAAATTGATAATTTTTATTAATCGGAGAGCTTATCTAGCAAGGCAAAGCTTCTATCTCTGTTTAAGATGATGACTACATTTTGTAGATGGCCAATTGGGAAAAGCAACATAATAAAAGTAAGTGCTGGCTTTGCCTAGAATTGAGCCATTCTTGCTCAGAGCAAAAGGGAAAAAGGAACTCTAGCAGAGTGATATCAAATAAGGAAAATGTCTCTTTAAGTGCCATACCCATGATGTTATAACTAAAGCACTACATGGGCCTTGAGACACAGAGGGCTATCTGGACTCCGGCTCCATTATTTGCTTGATGTATGAGCTTGAGCAATTTATCTAAACCTCGGTTGCCTCTTAGGTAAATTAGGATAGTATTGTTTATTACAGGATTCTTATGAGTATTAAATAAGATAATGTTTGTGAATGTCCTTTGTAAATTTTAAAGTGCCATGAAAATCTAAGTGGTGTGATTGCTTAATGCTTTCTAAAGCTGAAGAGTGCATTAGAGGTTGATCTAACACAGTGCCTGACAAAGAATATGCTCAACAAATGATAGCTCATTTTCTTATCCAATAAATAAAAATGTTCCATGAATAATGAATAATTACATGACATCATATAGATTCCAGAACAACATAAACTTTTTTGGGGCGGGGGGGAGGAGAGGTATATAACTATAGTTATATTGTAAAATATTCTAAAATATTCTAAAGTATATACAATCTAATTTGCCAAGAATTATCATTGTTGAAGAAAGAATAGCAACTATGTTCAAATGGGATATATGGCACAAGTGGTTTCTCCTTTTCTGAAAATAAGACTAAATAAGCTAGTAGTTTCTGCTCTTTGCAGCCAAACCTCATTGATTCAGCATTATATTCCATTATATAAAAGAATGTTATTCAAAGCCAGGCATCATGGCTTATGCCTATAATCCTGGTACTTTGGGAGGCCAAGGCAGGTGAATCATTTAATACCAGGAGTTTGAGATCAGCCTGACCAACATGGTGAAATCCCATCTCCACCAAAAATCCAAAACAACAACAACAACAACAACAACAACAAATAGGCAGACGCGGTGGTGCACACCTCTAGTCCCAGCTACTTGAGAGACTAAGGCATGAGAATCATTTGAAACCAGGAGGTGGAGGTGGCAGTGAGCCAAGATCACACCATTGCACTCCAGCCTGGGCCACAGAGTGAGACTCTTTCTCAAAAAATAAACAAAAATTTAAAAATTAAGAATATGTTATTAAGATTGGCATATATTTCTGCTGTTAATAGAAAAATGCATGCATAGAAAAATCAGAAAATAAAAACACACCATAAAGGAAAAAATTATCTACAGATGATAACATCACTTAGCAATAAACATTGTTGCAATCTGGGGGCATTTCCTTCTGTCTCTAGTCTATCCATGCAACAACATATGTGTGTGTCTGTGTCTAATCATTTTTTATTGCATGAAATGTGCAGGGTTTTGTGGATTATGACATCTACTTATAGCCTGAGTTTTAAAAACTTACTTCTTGTCATGTTAAAAATTTATGAGACATCAACATCTTCTTTATTTTTTTTTATGAGTTCAGTATAAGGAAAGATTTTTTTTTTATTATACTTCAAGTTCTGGGTTACATGTGCAGAATGTGCAGGTTTGTTACATATGTATACACATGCCATGGTGGTTTGCTTCCTCCATCACCCCATCATCTACATTAGGTATTTCTCCTAATGCTATCCCTCCCCTAACCCCCACCATCTACTATCCTTCCCCTATCTCCCCACCTCTGGACAGGCCCCAATATGTGATATTCCCCTCCCTGTGTCCATGTGTTCTCATTATTCAACACCTACTTATGAGTGAGAACATATAGTTCAAAGATCTTTCAATTTGAAGGTCCTTGAAGTGTATAGTATATGGATAGTTATTAGTGTTCAGTTGTGATATAAGGTTGATATATAAAGGAAGTAATATGGAAAGTGAAGAGGCCTAACAGACCAACCGGCACACACTTCTCAGAGTAGTTTAATTATTCTGGTTTAGTGCAGTGTCGGATTTTAATCTTCACTGCAACTACTTAAGACCAATTTTCATTTTACCCCAGAGGAAACTGAGGAAAGTATACACTTTTCTTTCCTTTTCTCCCTCTTTCATTATAAAAACATTTTATTTTCAAAAGTCCCATAGACCACCTTGGCCAACATGATGAAACCCCGTCTCTACTGAAAATACAAAAATTAGCTGTGCCTGGTGATGCATGCCAGTATCCCAGCTACTCGGGAGGGTAAGGCAGGAGAATCACATGAACCTGAAAGGTGGAGGGTATGGTGAGCCAAGACCACGCCACTGCTCTCCAGCCTGGGTTGCAGAGAGTGAGGCTCTGTCTCAAAAACAACATCAACAACAACAACAACAACAACAAGTTCCATAACCCTGTTTGTTGTTATAAAAAAAAGAACAGGGCCGGGCGCGGTGGCTCAAGCCTGTAATCCCAGCACTTTGGGAGGCCGAGGCGGGTGGATCACAAGGTCAGGAGATCGAGACCATCCTCGTCAACATGGTGAAACCCTGTCTCTACTAAAAATACAAAAAATTAGCTGGGCATGGTGGCGCATGCCTGTAATCCCAGCTACTCAGGAGGCTGAGGCAGGAGAATTGCCTGAACCCAGGAGGCGGAGGTTGCGGTGAGCTGAGATCGCGCCATTGCACTCCAGCCTGGGTAACAAGAGCGAAACTCCGTCTCAAAAAAAAAAAAAAAAAAAGAACAACAAAATCAACCAAATCACCAACAAAGAAGAAACACACTAGTACATTATTTTAAAAATTCTCTTACCGTCCATTTTCAAGTACATACATGTTTTTATAGAGTTGCTATCATGGTGCAAGTACAATTTTATGTATTATCACTTTTTTCTTTTTAATTTTCTTTAATTATTTTTTGAATTCGCTTTTACTTTTAAATTCACATTAAAATACAGACATTTGTGCTTTATAATCTAGTCTTCACAACCATAATGTAATGTTTGTGTGATATTCCATAGAGTGACTAAATCATAATTTTACTAAACATTTCCTTATTGTGAAATTTTAGTTGACTGCTGCCAATTTTGACTATTATAAATAATGTTGCAGTGAGGTATACATGCATAAAGCTATCTTTTTAAAGTTTCTCTTTCTCCTGAGGATAAATTAATAGAAACAAGATTATGAGCTAAAGAGCATGATTATTTTTATAGGATTTTAAAATAAAGAGATGCCTAAAGAAGGCTCTTTCTATATGGAGAAGCGATAAAAAGATATACATGCAAACTGGGAGTAGTGTGCATTGTGCTATGAGACTACAGAGAAATTGCTTTTGTCCTGATTTCCTTCAAATACCTATAGACCAAGAAGACTCCTCACCGTGAAATAATACCAAGCAAGAGTATGGACAGGAAGGATGGTGGAAGTTTAGGAAAGCCTCCCTCTGCATGGAGTAAAAGTGGAGAATGGAACTTCAACCTGGCTTATATGCAGTGAACCCATCCCGAGAAAGAAAGACACACTACTAGAATGTATAACCTTTCTTCACTTTTCAACTGTTAAGTTCAGGGGTACAAGCACACGTTTGTTACAGAGGTAAACTTTTGTCATGGGAGTTTGTGGTACAGATTATTTCATTGCCCAGGGATTAAGCCTAGTGCCTCTTAGCTGTTTTTCCTGGTCTTCTCCCTTCTCCAACCCTCTAACCTCTGAAAGGCCTGAGTGTGTGTCGTTTCCCTCTATAATTATAAAACTTTTAAATTTCCTGTTGTTCTAAATTGTTAAATGTTGTCAATATTTGTTAGCAATTTTCAATACAATAATTAATATTAGTAGAATGTGTTTATGATTGGGAGAACCAAAAAAGGGAAGACGCACCTCTGGGAGAGCACGGCTTAATGACAGGCTACCTGGTGTGGTGAGCTGTCTACTCCCTTCTGTGTGAGCCTAGGACCTAGTGCCTCAGTCAAGGGTATCTGCAGTTTGAGAGGACTCTTGAACAAATAGCCAAATGCATACTCTACCCAAGTGGTATTTTTATATTCCATGAAGCCAAATCCATTAAAAATATTATTCTGCATTCACACTGTGTTCTCAATGACTGAGTTACCATATGTCTATCTTTATGAATATTTTTTAGAAAAAACAAATATACTAAACAATATTTACTATTGGGGCATAAATTAGTATAGTCACAGTATAACTCTAACCCAGTTAACACAAAAGAAAGCTTAGCACTGACCGGGTGTGGTAGCTCAAGCCTGTAATCCCAGCACTATGGGAGGCCGAGGCGGGTGGATCACGAGGTCAAGAGATCGAGACCATCTTGGCCAACATGGTGAAACCCGTCTCTACTAAAAATACAAAAATTAGCTGGGCATGGTGGCATGCACCTGTAGTCCCAGCTACTTGGGAGGCTGAGGCAGGAGAATTGCTTAATTGCGGGAGGTGGAGGTTGCAGTGAGCCGAGATTGTGCGATTGCCTGGCATCTGGCGACAGAGTGAGACTCTGTCTCAAAAAAAAAAAAAAAAAAAAAAAAAGAAACCTTAGCACTAAATATAAAGCTATTGGATTGAGAAGAAATGTTTACACAGCCATTGCCAACTAAAATAAAAATATTTTTTAACCCCTTGCTTTCTACATTCTATTAGACACCTTACAGATGGGAGGAGAAGAGTGGTACCAAGAAGCATGAGAGATGTCTGTCTCTTCCCTCAAGGTTCTAATTTGATGAATGCTGGTTAATATTAGCCAGTTGGACATTAAATGAAACACATATTGTTTATGCATGCATATGTTGCTTTTTTGCGCTCTGCAAATACAGTGTAGGAATGTTAGGCTTGTTGATATAACATGAAAAAATATAAGCAACTGAGATTATAGCTTCAGCTATAATTCTCATAATGCTTTTGTTTAAAAATGTTTCAAGTGGTTTTGAATATACCCAATAATATAAAATGTATTCTATATTACGGAATTGAATTTTTTATTGTTATGGGCCCTCTATTATCCTATCTGGTGTGCTAATTTTTTCAAGCTGTCATTCAGGATAAATGAATTGCAAAGTACTATGAGCCAGGCCTGCAGTGTAGGTGAACTAAAACAAGTGTAAATGTGTATTGAAATGGTTTTAGGGCAAATTTCACAGTGCTTATTGTGCTTCAAGGTTATCTCTTTTATGAGTCAAATCTAACCAAAGAATTGAATGTCATTTAGTTATATATTTTAAAAATACAAATTACATCAATATATATTGCTATAATATAGGGAAATACTAAATAAAATAAGTACAATTTTTTTCTGATAATTATATAGATAAACTAGAGCACATTATGTAAAATGCTTATGATTATTGCATTTTTCATAAATTTGAGAAATTTGGCATAAAATATGCAAAAATCCTGTAGTATTCACTCAGTTTTATAAATTAAGACAGGTCTCTAATTTTAATATATAATCCTTAAGCAAAATACAGGGGAAACATTATATATGTCATATATGTAGAGGGAACAATTATATTATCTAAAATTTTGGTGGTTGCTATATTTCATACAGATAATGGTGGAAAACTCCATGTGGTAAGATTTTATTTTTATAAAGTATCTATTATTTTATTAAAATTTACTTGGAAAATTTTCAATGCCATGAACTGTCTTAATTTAATTCTCTTTAAAAATTTTATTCTAAAATTCTTGTGTCAAATATCTGCTGAAAATGACATTCCCATTTAAGAAATAACAGACAATATTCCTCAATTCATTTAACTGTCTTTTCTGGCAGACAATTAACTTTAAAATATCATTTGGCATAATCGGTTTTATCATGTAATGCTTTGTTTTTTAATCAATGCCATGAATAAATACTTAATTTGAGCAAAAATTGTATTACATTTAGTACTAATTATCTCTAAAGTTAAGCTCCCAATTTATTCTTGGATTTGTTACTATTCAGGCTTTAATTACTTAGAATTAGAAATGGGATGAACAAAAAGTAAGCAATAGTGGAGCCACCCTCTGCTGAAAGTGCATTTTCTGACTTTTGTCAATTATGTCTTATACTGACTTGCCTCGCTTATGAGAAAAGATGAAAAACATGCCAAATATAGCAATAATTCAGTGTGAATTGGGCAACCACTATAATTTCAACATTATTCATACCTTCTGCATCAGCCTACACAATGTCTCACAAAGTGAGGGGAAAAAGTCATTATGCCAAAATTTAGTGGTATGTTATACTTTTGACTGCAAAATATATACTTGTGATTTTTTATTATTAAAGTGAGAATATCAGATTCTTAAAATTATTATAGAAGGAGAAAAGACATTAATTATGATTCTATGCACAAATGGGGGAAAATAGCAAAGGGATCAAGTTCTGAGATGTCCAGTAGAAATATCTTGCCATCTGTATTAGTTATCTGTTTATCTGTTGCTGCAAAGCAAATTACCCTAATGTCTTATCTGCTTAAAGCAACTAACATTATTATTTCACATCATTTCTGAGGATTAGATATCCAGAGTGGCTTTGCTTAGTGATTCTGGCTCAGGGTCTTTCATGAGATTGCAGTCAAGCTGTTGGCCAGGAGGGATCCAGTTTCTGGAGACTTGAGTGGGGCCAGAGGATCTGTTCATTCGCATAGCTATTGGCAGGAGGCTTTAGTTCTTCACCATGTGCCGTTCATGACATAGCTTTCCCCAGTGCAAGCTGTCCAAAATGAATACTGCATATTCTTATAAACTACCCTCAGAAATGACACATCCTCACTTGTTCCTTAGTCTTTAGGTCACACAGACCAACTCTGGTACAGCATGAGAAGAGACTATACAAGGATGTGAATACCAGGAACAAAGTTCATAGGGAGTCATCCTGGAGGCTGGCTACCAACACCATCTTTCCTTCCTTCTTTTATTTGCTTATTTATTTATTCAGTCATTCATTTGTAAACATTCATTAAGTCCCTTTGCTGTGCCAGGAACTGTGCCAGATGTTGGAGATACAACAATAAATAAAGTAGATATGTTTTCTACACTTACGGAGACTCAGTGACTAAAGGTATGTTTAGGAAGCCCACACACTACTATCCCAAAGTCTCTCACAGTATTATGTATTTCTTTTTTTTTTAACTTTTATCATAAGTTCAGGGGTACATGTACAGGTTTGTTACATAGGTAAGCTTGTGTCATTGGGGTTTGTAGTACAGATTATTTCATCACCTAGGTATTAAGCATTTTTCTTGACCTACTCCCTCCTCCCACTCTCCACTCTCTGAAAGACCCCAATGCATGTTGTTCCCCTCTGTGTGTCCAGGTGTTCTCATCATTTAGCTCTCACTTAGAAGTAAGAACATGAGGATTTATGATGTATTTCTGCAGCATGGCCTTAGTGCCTGTCTGACTCCATGACTATATGACTGTAGGAATCACTCCTACCTCAGCTAATACACTTTCTTTTATGATAATTTTCACTTACTTCTAGTTTTCATTACTACATGCTCTATGCACACCATGGAACTTTTCTTCTTTTAATGCCACTTCACCTCCAAAAGCACTAATTTAAACAATCTACTCTTGAATCACAATTGATATTTCAAATTCCTTATTTAACTAATTGTATTGGGATTGTGCTGATTTTATACAAGTATGATTTCTAGTCCATTTATCTCCACATTTCTTTCCATCTCTCAGACATCTCCTGTCTCCACTCCCCTTCCTATTCTCAGTTTCTACAATCTATCATTTTAAGTTTCCTATTTCCAATATTCCAAATTTATTTCCCCTTGTTTGGCAAAACTTCAAACCAGGATGAACCCAATTACCTCTTTTTTTAATGCCTTTGGGTGACAGATACTGCAAGAGAAACTCAAAGCAGGGTAAATAGTTTTCCCTATTAATTTATATTAATCAAATTCAAATGTATTCCAACTATATCAGAAGCCTGATCTCATTTTTCAAGTCAGTTTGTTTTACTATACATAGTAACTATTCAATTTCTTTTCCACTATCCTTAAATATCTTACCCAGTTTCCACACTCACACCCTTAACTTTCATCAGAAAACTTCCAAAGAGGAAATTGAAGCCACCATCTGGAGTTGCCTCAGCTTTGTTCCACTGTATTTCCAAATGTAATCCTGATTGATCTCCTTCTGTCTTCCATCTTTCTTCTTTTAATGACGAAAATTTATGGCTCTGAAATGCAGTTGAATCTTCCCCATTTACTGGATTATATTGCTTGTTCTATGTCGCCATCTCATTAATTACTATCTAGCTCTTTTTGTTTTCTAAATCTCCCTCATTAGTTTTGCCTTCAGTATTAAGTCTGGGATATTTTTCCTGAGTTAAAAAAATTAAATCAACACTTCTTCAATCACACATCTCTTTCAAATATGATTTTTCTTTTTTATAATTTTTCATTCACACTCATACATCATCCATTTTCCTTATAATTGGATTTTGCTAAAATGAACAGTGTCTTCTATGTTACTAACTCCAATTAACACCACGTTAGTTTTTCTTAACTTCTGTCCACTTTCAACCCAATTAATGATTCCATCTTTCTTGAAATGCTCTTTCCTTGACTGTAGTAATATTGCATTATTTAACTTTCATTCTTATCTTAATGGAAACTATTAATCCATATGTTGGGGGCTCTTCTACTATCTGACTAAAAATGTTAGAGTTCTTAGTTCTCTCTCGACTATATCTAGGTGATCTGAGTCTCTTCTGAAAGATTAAGGTAATGAAAGCTTCTGTAGCAAAAACACCCCAAATTTCAATGGCTTATGTTAATAAATGTTAATATTTTGTTCACATTATAGTCCATTGTGGGCACTTCTAATCAGTGGGTCTTCTACATATTCATCCAGAGATTCAACCTCCTTCTACCTTATGGATTTTGTCTCTTACAAATACAGGATTTTTCCATTCTTTTGGCAGATAAAAAAGAAATATTTGCACCCCATGTAAGACTGCATGCTATTTTTTTAAAAAAAACATAGGGATTCCATTCAAATCAATAGAAAAAAGACTAGGAACTCAATAGAATATCCTGAAAATGATATAAATAGTCTTAGTCCAAGCACTAAAGACTGAGTAGCTAAGTGGACAGAAAGCTGTGTTCAAAAAGTCAAGGGAAAAATAGCTTCAACATTCCAAAATCTCAGCAGAAGTCAATAGAGGAAGGGTTGAGGAGAGGTCACTGGGCATTAATTTAGGATGTCATTGTTGACTTTTGACAAAGAAGTGTAGGTAGAACATTTGAGAGTGGAAGTCAGATTTCAGTATGCTGGTGAGTGCTGCAGAGTTAAGTAAGCAGAGGCAGGAATGTTGACCATTGCCAAGAACTGTACTTTAAAAAAGTAAAACCATATATTACTTGATAAAATTGCTTTGTATTGTATGCATTTTTAAGCCTTAAATTGAGGGATTCATGTGTGAGTTTGTTATATAGGTAAACTCATGTCAAGGTGGATTGTTGTACAGATTATTTCACCACTCAGGTATTAAGCCCGTATACATTAGTTATTTTTCCCGATCCTCTCCCTCCTCCAATCCTCTGCTCTCTGGTAGGCTGCAGTGTCTGTTGTTTCCCTGTAAGTGTCCACGTATTCTCATCATTTAGCTTCCACATATAAGCAAGAACATGTGGTATTTGGTTTTCTGTTCCTGAATTAGTTTGCTAAGATTTATAGCCCCCAGTTCCATTCATTTTCCTGCAAAGGATACGATCTTGTTCTTCTTCTTCTTCTTTTTTTTTTTTTTTTTTTTTTTTTTTTATCACTGAACCGTATTCCATGGTGCATATGCACCACATTTTCTTTATCCAGTCTATCACTGATGGTGTTTAGGTTGATTCCATGTCTTTGCTGTTGTGAATAGTGCTGCAATGAACATGCACATGCATGTATCTTTATAATAGAACAATTTATATTCCTTTGGAATGTACCCAGTAATGGAATTGCTGGGTTGAATGGTAATTCTGTTTTCAGCTCTTTGAGGAATCACCACACTGCTTTCCACAGTTGGTGAACTAATTTATACTCTTACCAAGAGTTTATAAGGATTCCTTTTTCTCTGCAACCTTGCTAGCACCTACTATTTTTTGACTTTTTAATAAAAGTCATTCTGACTGGTGTGAGATGGTATCTGATATGGTTTGGCTGTGTCCCCATCCAAATCTCAGCTTGAATTGGAATCCCCATAATCCACACGGGTTTTAGGATGGACCCAATAGGAGTTAATTGAATCATGGGGGTGATGTCCCCATGCTGTTTTTATGATAGTGAGTGAGTCCTCATGAGATCTGATGGTTTATAAGCATCTGGCATTTCTCCTGCTGGCATCCATTCTCTCTCCTCTCACCCTGTGAAGAGGTGTCTTCTGCCATGATTTTAAGTTTCCTGCAGCCTCCACAACCATAAATAACTGTGAGTCAATTAAACTTCTTTTCTTTATAAATTACCAAGTCTTGGGTATTTCTTCATAGCAGCTTGAGAGGGTACTAATACAGTATCTCATTGTGGTTTTGATTTGTATTTTTCTATTGATCAGTGACATTGAGCTTTTTTTCATACGTTTGTTGGCTATATGTATGTCCTCTTTTGAAAAGTTTATCTTCATGTCATTTGCCCACTTTTTAACAGGGTTGTTTGTTTGTTTCTTGCAAATTTGTTTAAGTTTCTTACAGATGCTGGATATTAGACCTTTGTCAGATGCATAGTTTGCAAATATTTTCGCCTTTTCTGTACGTTTTCAGTTCACTCTGATAGTTTCTTTGGCTGTGCAGAAGCTCTTGTTTTAATTAGATTCCATTTGTTAATCTTTGCTATTGTTGAACTTGCTTTGGCATCTTCATCATGAAATCTTTGCCTGTTCCTATGTCCAGAATGTTATTGCCTAGGTTGTTTTCCAGGGTTTTTATAATTTGGGGATTTTACATTTAAGTTTTTAATCCATCTTCAGTTGATTTTTGTATATGATGTAAAGAAGGGTTCCAGTTTGAATCTTTTGCATATGGCTAGACAGTTATCCCTGCACCATTTACTCAGTAGGGAATCCTTTCCCCATTGCTTGTTTTTGTCAGGTTTGTTAAAGATCAGATAGTTGTAGGTGCGTGGCCTTATTTTGGGGCTCTCTATTCTGTTCTATTGGTTTATGTGTCTGATTTTGTGCCAGTATCACACAGTTTTGGTTATTGTAGTGCTGTAAAGAAAGCAAGAAGAGAGTAAGAGTAGGAAAAAAAGATAGAGGTATATTTAATACAAGTTTCTGTTGTTTTGTTTTTATTACAGGAACAATTAAGCATTTTCGAAGGTGGATTAGAGAGAGTCACCAGAGAAAATGGAGCTGAAGATTTCAAAAATAATGGATGATTAATGAAGCATAGCATCATTGTGAATTGTGAAATTCACAATTCCATCATCCACTGGATGAGAGGCATAGGAAAACCTTTGAGTTTTAGGTAAATATTAAGATGGTATAAATTTAGAGCTCTCATTTAAGATTAGAGATGTGCAAATTCATGATTTAACCCAGGGAGATACAACTAAATTGGTACTCCTGCTATGTTCCCACAGTACGCCTCACCTCCATCTAGCCCCGTCTTTCTCCTTTACCATTCTGAACTGTGGAATTGTGACTGCAAGCCTATCTCACCAGCCTCCTGCATATCCCTGCTGTTGAGGGATTGTCTTAATATTGGGAAACAAATAGGAATCCTTAACATGGCTTATAAGCTTAGCAAGTGTAATTGTCCCACTATGAGGCCAGGTGGTAGGAGTGACATAAAGCTGACAAGGCTCTAAAAGTAGTCAACAAAAATGATGCAGCCTGAGAAAATAGAATTTATGTGAGTTTTTTTTTTTAAATCCTAAAACAATCCACCCCACCCTAAAAAAACAACAATGAAATAAGGCAGAAATGTGAGAAAGCAAGGAAAGAATTTTAAAAGTATATTAACAATTGTTAAAGATAAAGGCTTCCAAGAGCGAAATTCCGTCTCAAAAAAAAAAAAAAAAAAAAAAAAAAAAAAAAAAAAAAAAAAAAAAAAGATAAAGGCTTCAATGTGAAAATTAGTGAATTTAAATGCTTGGTAACTCAAGAAATATTTGTCAAATTACTAAAAACACTAGCTTCTGGCTAAGCACGAGGGTTCCTCTCTTTCTGTAGCAGAAGGCATATTAAGGTGATTGCCACAACTCTCTACTTTTTATTTTATGACATTGAGTTAGTTTAAAGAAATCTCATGGGTTCCATTTATTTTTCAGTGGTGTGACTGATTTTACCATGGGGAAATAGCCTCAGGAGACAAATAAGAGTTGGATATTTGATGATGTATTTCATCATGATGATAAATTTGTTTTAATTTTTAATTGCTTTTTCCTCTCATTGACTTTGAATGAAACAGATGGGAAACCTAGAGTTGAGCTGGCAGGACTTTTCTATATTCTGCTATTCGTGAATATGTGCACATGTGTATGTGCATGTGGGCATGTGTATGTGTTGAGGGAACAGGCTTAATGACCTCCTGCTACCATATCTTTCTCATCATGCCCCAACTTTCTGGATTTCTGATATAAGGCAGTTGGTCAATGTCAAAATACAAAGCTAGCAGACACAATATTAAGATTCTATTAGGTGCAATTAAAATTAAATTCACAAAGGCTGACAATGTTCATATTTGAAAAAGGCAATGTGATAAAAAATATGAGAAATAATGAAAAAAAGTGGAAAAAAACTAGAGAAACACCTAAAATAAAATAAAATGTCAGCCTAAGTGGGGAAGGTTTTTGGAAAATATTTGCAGTCTAAGTCAGATCTAATAAAAGCTTTGAAGCCTAAATTCTAAAAGGATTGATATGGTGCTTATTTTTATTACCCATTCAAGAAAGAATTCTCTACTGAAGACAGTCAGAAGATGTAATCAACTTGTAAATAACCATGATGCGTTGCAAGCCTTGTTTTTATTTTTTGTTTCCTGATTTTACCTTTACCCTAATATCTACAGCTAGAAGTCTGAAAACCTAACGCTTTGTGAATAGATCCATAATCGATGCTAAATGATTTCCACAAAAAATTGCTATAAAATAAGTGATGAATCCTCTTAGAAACATTTTCCATAATATTTTAAAAACTAAAACAATCCAGAGTTGAACTTAAGGAGATGCATAAACTCTACATGCCAGAAAAGAAGGAGAAGTCAAAGCAAAGCAATAATCAAGTGCTGATACAAATGGGACTCATGGGATTTGAGAAGCATGGGGCATGAGAAATAGAGCCTGGGCTCAGTTTCTTTGCATTGAGTTCGAACATGTTCTTTTAGCTCACAGAATTTTCTTATCCACCTTCTAAAGGAGGAAATCAAATTGCCCTTATTTGCAGATAACATGATTGTATAGCTAGAAGACCCCATTGTCTCCGCTCAAAATCTCCTGAAACTGATAAGCAACTTCAGTGAAGTCTCAGGATACAAAATCAATGTGCAAAAATCACAAGCATTCCTATACACCAATAACAGACTTAAAGAGAGTGAAATCAAGAACAAACTGCCACTCAGAATTGCTACCAAGAGAATAAAATACCTAGGAATACAGCCAACAAGGAATGTAAAGGACCTCTTCAAGGAGAACTACAAATCACTGCTCAATGAAATAAGAGAGGACACAACAGATGGAGAAACAGTCCATGTTCATGGTTAGGACGAATCAATATTGTGAAAATGGCCATACTGCCCAAAGTAATTTACAGATTCAATGCTATCCCCATCAAGCTACCAATGACCTTCTTCACAGAACTGGAACAAACCTCCTTAAACTTCATAAGGAACCAAAAGAGAGTCCGCATAGCCAAGTCAATTCTAAGCAAAAAGAACAAAGCGGGAGGCATCATACTACTGGACTTCAAACTATACTGAAAGGCTACAGTAATCAAAACAGCATGGTACTGGTACCAAAACAGAGATATAGACCAATGGAACAGAACAGAGGCCTCAGAGGAAATACAACATATCTACAACCATCTGATCTTTGACAAACCTGACAAAAACAAGCAATGGGGAAAGGATTCCCTGTTTAATAAATGGTGTTGGGAAAACTGGCTAGCCATGTGCAGAAAGCAGAAACTGGACCCCTTCCTGACTTTAATTCCTAAAGTTAATTTTACCTTACACTAAAATTAACTACAGATGGATTAAAGACTTAAACATAAGACCTAACACCATAAAAACCCTAGAAGAAAATCTAGGCAAAACCATTCAGGACATAGGCGCAGGCAAGGACTTCATGACCAAAACACCAAAAGCATTGGCAACAAAAGCCAAAATAGATGAATGGGACCTAATCAAACTTCACAGTTTCTGCACAGCAAAAGAAACAGACATCAGAGTGAATTGGCAACCAACAGAATGGGAAAAAATTTTGCAGTCTACCCATCTGACAAAGGGCTGATATCCAGAATCTACAAAGAACTAAAAAAGATTTACAAGAACAAAACAAGCCCATTCAAAAGTGGGTGAAGGATATGAACAGACACTTTACAAAACAAGACATACAGGAGGCCAACAAACATATGACAAAATGCTTATCATCACTGGTCATTAGATAAATGCAAATCAAAACTACATTGAGATACCATCTCACGCCAGTTAGAATGGTGATCATTAAAAAATCTGGAGACAACAGATGCTGGAGAGGATGTTGAGAAATAGGAACACTTTTACACTGTTGGTGGGAGTGTAAATTTGTTCAACCACTGTGGAAGACAGTGTGGCAATTCCTCAAGGACCTAGAAATAGGAATTCCATTTGACCCAGCAATCCCATTACTGGGTATATATCCAAAGGATTATAAATCATTCTACTGTAAGGACACATGCACACGAATGTTCATTGCAGCACTGTTTACAATAGCAAAGACCTGGAACCAACCCAAATGCCCATCAATGATAGACTGGACAGGGAAAATGTGACACATATACACCATGGAATACTAGGCAGCTATAAAAAGTGATGAGTTCGTGTCCTTTGTAGGGACATGGATGAACCTGGAAACTATCATTCTCAGCAAACTGACACAAGAACAGAAAATCAAACACCACATGTTCTCACTTATAGGTGGGTGTTGAACAATGAGAACACATAGACACAGGGAGGGGAGCATCACACACTGGGATATTTCAGGAGGAAATAGGGGAATGACTGGGTGGGGTTGGGAGTTGGGGAGAGATAGAATGGGGAGAAATGTCATACGTAGGTGATGGGGAGGAAGGCAGCAAATCACACTGCCATGTGTGTACCTATGCAACAATCTTGCATATTCTTCACATGTACCCCAAAACCTAAAATGCAATTAAAAAAAAAGAGAGAAAGAGCCTGAGATCCAAGTGAGCTGGGAAGGGAGAACTGACCTATTCTCTAAATCTTGCAATCTAGAAAAACAGACCGTACTACCTCTATGTGGCATCCAAGAGGAGCCTACTAACTAGTACGTTTACTATTCATTGTTATGTAAAGATAAACCAATAATCATTATTAAGTAGATTTTTTTTTCTTTCCAAAGGAGAGGAAACTAGTGTAATGATACAGTCTTCACAGCAAGAGCAGATCTGAATGTAAGGCCATATTTGTTCCATGGAAAAATATGATCTAGTTCTCTCTCCCTCCCTCTCTTTTCCTCCCCCGCTTCTTCCTTCTTCCCTTCTTTCCTTCCTTCCTTCCTTTCTTCCTTCCATTCCTTTCTTCCCTTCCCTCTTTCCTCCCTTCTTTTCCTCTTCCTCCTTCTCCTTCTCCTCTCTCTCTCTCATATTCTTTTTCCTTTTTCAGTATAGCACATTTCTTTGATTGAAGATTATAAATCAAACTCAATTCCTGGGTAGCACAAGCTTGAACATGATTAAAATCAAATTTGGAGGTGGTGATGTTTTTTACTGAGCAATGAAGGAACAGTAAGAGTAGCCCCAGTAGAAGATTAGAAATAAATAAAATTAATACAAAAACTGGTACAAGATTTATGAATACCCAGGTATCTGGACATTTTCACAACTCAAGTTCTGTAGGACATACACCCTGTTTCTCTTACATACATGCATGCACATACATACCCATGCATTCAAGTTATACCTCATTTAAAAAATACACACAATAGAAAAAAAAAACAACTGTAAGAGAGAATTACCAAAAATAAATAGACAAATTTTTTACCACAAGAACCAGAAATATCAGAATAATTCAAAAGACCTTAAGAATCATACTTAAGTACATTATAGGGAGGTTCCTGTGACTCCACCCACTAAGGACCAACCCTTTGGTCACCAGGGTGGAATCCTCTATGCCCACTTATGGAGGTGGATGTACTGCAGACAGAGGGGACAAGGTCTAGAAATGTGGCTATGAACTTCAGCCATAGCAAACCAGGAACACTTGCTGGAAAACTGGCCAGGTTTGTGGCTGGCTCTATTGCAGTGTAGTCAGATGTCACTGCAGTGATGGTCACTGTGATCAGGGAAACAAAATCTTCATGGTCTCTGTTCATGCCTTGTTGGTCACAATAGATAGAAAGCTGCTGCAGCAGGTGGAATTCCCACATACTCTCTTAGAAGAGAAGTTGCTTTCTCTGATAAAGAAATGGCTACAAGTGAATAATAGATGGTTCAGTCAAAACATCTCTTTCCGGCTGACTAGTTCTAAGATACCAAGTTACTTTGTACTTTTTGTTTGCAGTAGTTGGTGTTAATGAACCTGATGTCCTAGCAAACAATGGGGCTTCTATAACCCCTTTATAGGAGATATTTCTTGGAATGGGTATTGTTGGGGCAATACAATTAGGAATGATTAAAGCAAAAGTGTTAACACAATATTCATGCAAAAAATGTCTTCTTATCCTTTAAACTTGGTGGATGCTGAAGCACCTAAAAAGTCAGACTGTGATATTACAATGTCTGCCAAAAAAAAAAAAATGTATTACAGCAGAATTTCTGCCACAACATTAATGCGGAAGCGAAGTTTACTGAACAAACAGTTCAGGCCACATAGCAATGAGTAAACAAAATTGGTGTTACCAAACAGATAAATTAGGCATCACTTTCTTCTTTACAAGAGATTATGAAATATAGTCACACTTTGTCTTTGGAAAGATTATTCAGTTTTAATTTTTAATATGTAAAAATACCTAGAGATAAAGTTATTAACATAATGATATTGGATACAGTAGTGATACTAAATGAAAAATTTCTAGAGAATATTCCATATTAATAGACTCTTTCAGTACCACTTTAAAAGAGGTTTTAAAAAATATTATTTTGAATGACTACAAAGATATGACCATTGAGATATGACTTCATTTAGGAATGTATTGTAAGGCTTATATATTTCAAACTCTTCATTGGATCAGTACTGCTTTTAAAAAGGCAGTTGCTAGTGCTTTGTATGATCACACCTGATCCATTAGAATTCACTGAGAAGTCTGATTTTATTACAATAGCAATAAATGGAACAAGATACAAGCTTTATATTGCACTATGAGTTTCCTACTTATACAACTAATAAAATTGACTCGGTCATATGTATAAATAGAAGAGTACCTGGGCATGATGACTGACAGATTAATCTCTTTAAAGTGTTATTCACAAATATTTTGCTTTCACTGTGAGAGTTACAGTTGAGATCCTTGAACAGAAAGGGTCTGATCTAAAGTAGTTCTAGTCAATAAAGCTCTTTGCAGTTATGAAAACACTCTATACCTGCATTGTTCCATGTGGTAGTCATCAGCCACACATGGCTCCTAAGCAATTGAAATGTGGCTAGCATGTCTGAGAAACCAAATTTTTAATTTTTTAAAGTTTGAATTTAAATAGCCCCATGTGACTAATGATTACATTATTGGACAATGCAAGTCTATAACATAGATTTGTAGTGGAAGTTTAGAATTAATAGATCTAGCAGCTCCAACTTCACATGCTCTTGGAGAGTAGGAATGTTATTATTTACCAAAAATAATATTGAGGAGTATAAAATAGATTATCATTTGTTGACAGAATTCATGAAAATTGGAGATTAAGATGGTGACACTAATTTAAAATAGTTGAGACTGAAAAAGAAGTAGCTATAATATAGCCCAATATTAAATTATAAGGACACCAATAAAAATTTAATGGAGGCCATTCAACAAACCTCAGTAATAACACAGAAGCTGTAACAGGCAATGAAAAAAATAACTCAAAAGCCTCCAGCATCTAGAAAATAAAACAGACCTGCTGTAAAAACTGCCCAGATTTCATTATACAAAAATGATCCAAGTTTCTCAGACCAGGTACATGTAATTTTTTAAACTTCAGGTAAAAGGAAAAACAACTTCATCAGTTAGGGGAAGAGAATTTCTATATATTTGCATTACTTTGTAGTGCCATGTATGAAACAAAATACCTCATTTCTAATATCTATAAAGATAATTAGGGGATGCAATTAGAATCTGAAGCAGTTTATACTGACACAAAGAGTGATCTGAGAGACACTGCAACAATGGTAAAGCCATATTGAAGCATGATTGCAATATACCTCATAACATCCAGCCTGATCAATGAAAGGTTAAATATTCCACTGTCCTACAACTAGAAATTAGCCAAAAAATACAGGTGAAAGATTTTGGATATTATCTGGCTGATGAAAGAATGAAGCATTATTGTAAAGTAAATCAATTGTCTGCTATAACTCCTGTCAAACCTTTAAATGATAGAAGTAATATAGTAATATAGAGGTAATTCTTCAATTATTATTTATGATTTTCCATTATTTCTTAAATAATTGAAGAGTAAAATTTACCTAATTGAAAGAGAAAGCATTTCAAGAATTCCAGTGTTTGAATTTATATAAAAATAAATATGCACTAATATTTTGTTTAAAATTCAATAAAGGAATTTTTTAAACAATAGAAACAAAATACGCAGTGTGAAAAAAAATGTAGGCAGTGTGAAAATAGGAGTACTTGAAATATAATCAATTAATTTCTATAAATGAAAAATAAGAAAAATAAGTTATTTAATTTAAAATAAACAAGGTTAGGTCCAGTGATTTGTGCCTGTAATCTCAGCACTTTGGAAGGCTGAGGTCAGAGGATCATTTGAGGCCAGGAGTTCAAGACCAGTGTGGATGACATAGTGAGACTCCACCTCTACAAAATTTAAAAAAATAAAAGAGACTAGTTTTACATAGTGGCACGTGCCTGTGGTTCTAGCTACTCAGGAGGCTAAGGTAGAAGGATCCTATGAGCCATGAGTTCAAAGTTACAGTGAGCTATGATCATGCCAGCACACTTTAGCCTAGGCAATAGAGTAAGATCCTTTTTCAAAAGATAATATAATATAAAATATTTTATATAAACATAATATATAAAATAAAAAACCCAGTGTGTAGTTAGACAGCAGATTAAATAGCTGATAAAAGGATTAGTAAATTGGAAAATTGATCTAAGGAAATTACTGAGCAACTAATATAAAGAGTTAAAGGGACAGAAAAGTATGAAAGATAGGTTATGAGAGAGATAGCTTGACAAGAACTTTTTATTGAAGTAATACATCATCATCTACAGTACAACACAATTTTCTTAGATGCAGGCAAGAAGGAAAAATAATCTAACAATTTACCATTTCAAAACACAAGAGGACATAAGCTACTATGAACAAGAGTCAGCAAAAGAAACCTAGTACATTTAGATCCCAGTGACTCAGATAGTCTCATGATCAGAAATGGATTACAAAATAATTTATGAATGGAAAGTTTAAAATATGAAACCACAACATAAACAAGTAATGAGTTAAAATAACGAAACAAATCTGAGGAAAAAAACCAGAACAATTAGAAAAATAAACTGAAATTCAAGGATAGATTTAAATAAATTTATTTAGATTCAGCAAAGAGACACAAAGATAAGGAAAATAGAAGACATGTTAGAACACAGGTAGGCTATAATGAGAAAAGATTGCACATATCTATGCAGAATTTCAGAAGAATAGAAATGCAAAAATGGGAAGAAACAATATTTTAAGAGTGGTTGAGAATCCCGAGAATTAAGGGATGAATAAATTAATAAATTTTCACATTTAGAAAGCATCCCAAATCCCATAAGGATAACTGAAAACAAATTCAAGTCTAGACATGCTTAGCAAACAGCAAAACTCCAACAATGAAGAGAAGGTAGTAAAAATAATCAGAGAGAAAAGATATATTACCTACATTGTATTCTCAGTTGGATTCACTGAAGATCTTTCAAAAGCAAAAATAAAAGCCAAAATGTGTTAATGTGTCATCCTAATAGAACTTAGGGAAAATAACTACAATCAAGAATTGTTTACTCAGCAAACTTACTCTCAAGACTGAGCAATTCCAACAAACGAAAGCAGTTTATTCTGAGTATACATTCTTATGAGGAAATATTACAGATAGAAGACAAAATAAATTGATCTCAGACTAAAGAAAATTTAAGATCCAAATAGAAATTAAAAGCTAAGAAATAGAAAACATGTTGGTTAGCATCAAATGATAAACTATAATAATTTCTAACTTGTGAGATTAGTAGACAACTTTAGATATATGTATATATATGTAACTTGTTACTGGAAACAAGTGTTACATTAAACAGGAACTGTGCTATAGAAGTTAAGCCCTATGTATTAAGTATGTGTTAAAAAGAAGATAGGCAATGATTAACTTTGACCTTATTAAACTAAATATGCATGTTATTCTTAAAGAATACCCATTAATAATAAAAACAGAGTACATAAGATCCAAGTCTGTAGAAGAGGAAAAAAATGCAATCAAAAAGTGACACTAGAAGGCAAGAAGACAGGAAACAAATTAAGGTTAAATGTATCAATATTAGTATTCCCAATAAATGTAAGTAGACTAATCTCCCCTTTACCTCCACACACACAGTTAAGAGAAACCCTTGGGTTACATGGTGCCTACAAAAGATACACATAAAGACATAGAAAGTTAAATACACTTTTAAAGATGGGCAGATCAGTTCAGGTATTTCTCTTTTTCTTTGCCTATAAACTATTCAAAAGCAACAAGGAAAATTAAAAAAGGAAAATTACAAATACCAGGGATTTTTGGAAAATTAAGCAACTATAAACCCCCTAAACTTTGAAAGTGGTGAGGGTTTTAGTGTAACATTAGCCTCATAAAATAAAATCTCCAGGATGAGTCAATAAATAGGAATGATCTCATAAGTACTAGGAAGAAATCACGGAAATCACCTATAAAACTATATTTGTTTTGTGTGTTTTTAGGAATAGATTTTTTTAAAAAAACCTATTCTATTTATTGGGAGACTAAATTTATAAAAGCAGGTGTAGTGTTTTGGATTTTATTCAATATTTCCTACTTGTGTTGGTTTTGGTGTGTTACCTTTTTTAGAACTAAAAAAATCAATGTCTACAAATTTATTAGCATAAAGTTGGTCATATTTTCCTCTTTCAATTAAGAAAAATCCTCCTCTTTTAAAATCATAAGTTTTTCTTTTTGTTTCCGTGTGTGTGTGTGTGTGTGTGTGTGTGTGTGTGTGTGTGTGTGACAGAGTCTTGCTCTGTTACTCACGCTGGAGTGCAGTAGCATGATTTCAGCTCACTGCAACCGCTACTTCCCTGGTTCAAGAAATTATTGTGCCTCAGCCTCCCTAGTAGCTGGGATTATAGGCATGCACCACTATGCTGGCTAATTTTTGTGTTTTTAGTAGAGACACAGTTCACCATGTTGACCAGGCTGATCTTGAACTCCTCACCTCAAGTGGTCTGCTCACCTTGGCCACTCAAAGTGCTGGGGTTACAGGCATGAGCCACTGTGCCCAACATTCCTGAAATCATTTATGTCTTTTATATTTTTTAAAATTAATCTTGCCAAAGAGGCTCTATTTTTATTCATTGTTTCTATGTTTCAAGGAACTAATTTTGGTTCAGTTGAGCTACTTTATATTTGTATCTTTGTTTCCTATTTCATTAATTTCTTCTGTCTTAAACTTCAAGTATATACTGATGTGCTATTTCTAACTTTATAAACTATATGTTTAACTTGCTAGTTTTAGCTTTCTCCTTAAACGTGTATATAAGCCTGCAAATAATGCTTAAATGCCACTTCAATTATATCCTGGAAGTTTAATTTTTAACATCTTCATTATCACCGAGCTGCATTTCTTACTTTTCCTCATGATTTCTTTTTTGATCCTTGCCTCTTTAGATGTGTATATTTTAAAATTTCAAAATGTTTGAGATTTTTAGTTATCTTATTACTGACTTTCAGTTTTAATTGTATTTATTCATATTTCAAAGAGGTAATATATTTATCCACTTTAATATTTAAAAGATTCAAAATAATATATCATGAAAACATTTCACCCACCTTCAACCCCTCAATTTCACAGGCAACTAGGTTAAAAAGTCTTGTGTTTCTTTCCAGAGGTGTTCTATGAATATAATATAAGCAACTATGGTAATTTATTCACTCCTCAACCTCCTTTAAAAAATTGTAGCTGCTCTGCACCATGCTTTGCACTTTGCTTGGAGATTATTCCATGTCAGGTCACAAAAAGCTATACAGTATTACATTATCTGAATCAAAACTACTATTTATAGAATCCGTTATGTATTATTAGGTATTATGGTGGTTTCTAAACTTTGGAATTACAAACCATTCTGCAATATGTAATTTGTGAATGTAACTTCTCACTTATAAAAGCAAGCCTACATGATAAATATTCAGAAGTGGAATAACTTGCCGAAGAGTAGATGTGTTTCTAAGTGTGTGAGCTATCAAATTTTTCAAATTGTAGAGAATTCATTTTACAACAATATTGAGTCTATTGACCCTTAAATACAATATAATTCTCCATTTCTTTAAGTTAATTACTCTCAGAAATATGTCGTAGTTTTAATTTGTGCAGATCTCCTACAACTTTGTCAGATTTATCCCTAAGAACTTATTTTTTTTGTTATTGTAATATTTTATTTTTTTTAATTTAAATTTCTGATTGTGGATTACAGCTAGCATATAGAAAAACAATTGATTTTTAATACTGGTCTTATAATTTGCAACCTTGTTAAATTCACTTATTACTTCTAGTAGTGTTTTTGTAGATTCAATTGGATTTTCTACATAAATTATGTTGTCTTCAGATAGTGCCTTTTTAATTTCTTTTTTCCAGTATGGATGACTTTTGCTTTATTTTGCCTTATTGCAGTGTACACTGTAGCCAATGTGTAATTTTTATCCCTCACCCTCCTGCCCTTCCCCTCCAAGTTCCCAAAGTCAGTTACATCATTCTTATGCCTTTGTGTACTCATAGCTTGTAAGTGAAAGCATATAATGTTTGGTTTTCCATTCCTCAGTTACTGCACTTAGAATAATAGTCTGCGATTCAGTCCAGGTTGCTGTGAATGTCATTATTTCATTCCTTTTTATGGCTGAGTAGTGTTCCATGGTTTATATATCTACATATATACATGCCACGTTTGCTCTATCTACTTGTTGGTTGATGGGCACTTAGGCTGGTTTCATATTTTTGCAATTGTGATTTATGCTGTTATAAACATGTGTGTGCAAGTGTCTTTAATGACATCTTTTCCTCTGGGTAGATACCAAGTAGTGGGATTGCTGGAATCAATGGTTGTTCTACTTTTAGTTCTTTAAGGAATCTCCATACTTTTTTTCCATAGTGGTTGTACTAGTTTGCATTCCAACCAGCAGTGTAAAAGTGTTTCCTTTGCACCACATCTATGCCAACATCTGTTGGAGTTTTATTTCTTACATTATGGGCATTCTTGCAGGAGTAAAATGGTATCACATTGTGGTTTTGATTTGCATTTCCTTGATAATGAGTGATGTTGAGCATTTTTAAATGTTTGGTGGCCATTTGTGTATCTTCTTTTGAGAACTGTCTGTTTATTTGTTCGCCCACTTTTTGATGGGATTGTTTGTTTTATTCTTGCTGGTTGGAGTTTCTTGTGGATTCTGGGTAATAATCCTTTGTCAGATACAAAGTTTGTGAAGCTTTTCTCCCACGTTGTGGAATATGTTTGCTCTGCTGATTGTTTCTTTTGCTGTGCAGAAGCTTTTTAGTTTAATTAGGTCCCATCTATTTATCTTTGTTTTTGTTGCATTTGGTTTTGGGTTCTTGGTCATAAAGTCTTTGCCTAAGCTAGTGTCTAGAAGAGTTTTTCCAATGTTATCTTCTAGCGTTTTTTTTATGATTTCCAGTCTTAAATTTAAGTGTGTGGTCCACCTGGAATTGATTTTTAAATTGTTAGATTTTTAAATGTTAAACCAATTTTTCGTTCCTGGGAAAACTCCACATAGTTGTGAGGTATTTGCTTCTTAGATATTATTCAGTTTGATATGCTAAAATTTTGTTGAGGATTTTGCATCTTGTCTATAAAGGATATCAATATTCAGTTTTATTTCTTGTAATATCTTTATATTGTTTTGGCATCAGCGTAATGCTCGTACCCTAAAATGGATTGGGAAAAATTTATTCCTCATCAATTCTTTGGAATAGTTTGTGTTGAATTGATCTTTTTTTTCCTTAAATGTGTGTTAAAATTTACCACTGAAGCTGTCTGGACTCCTTGTGAGAAGGTTTTAGGCTACTTAATACATTTATTTCCTTTTGAGTAAGCTTTGGAAGTTTAGGTCTTTCAATAAATTTGCCCATTTCGTGTTAATTGTCAGATTTGTTATCATAAAGTTGTTCATAATACTTCCTTATATTGTTTCAATTTCCACAGAACCTGTGCTGTTGCCACATCCCTCATTCCTGATGTTTGTATTTTGTGTCTTCACTGTTTTTTCCCCTCAATAGTTCTGACTAGAGGTTAATTAATTTTAATTAATTTTATTCATCTTCTGAAATAACCATTTTTTGTTCCATTGATTTTTTGCATTGATTTGGTTATTGATTTATTGATTTTTCTGCACCGATTTTGTTATTGATTTTTTATGTTACTGATTTATTGATTTGTGTTATTGATTATTGAACATTAACTGAAACAAGATGTTTCAGTTCTGTTCTTCTGAATTTAATTTGTTTCTTCTTCTAGGTTTTTGAAGTGAAATCTTGGGTTATTGATTTATTATCTTCTAATATAAGCATTTAATATTATACATTTTATTCTTAATACTTTGTTAGCTATATTCTACAGGTTTCTGTATTATATATTTTCATTTGCATTAGGTTTAAAATATTTTCTAATTCCTATTTTGATTTCTTCTTTGTGCTATGACTTATTTAGAAGTGAGTTGTTTAATTTCTGAATATTTGGGGTTTTTCAAAATAGTTTTTAGTTATTTATTGCTAATTGAGATATTGAAAAGACAAAGCAAACTGGAACACATATTGCTGATTGTATATTTAGAAAATCTGTTGCTTGCACATAAATAGCTCCTGAAACTCAATAATAAGAAAACAATTAACTGAATGTTTAGAAATGTATAAAAGAGTTGAGGTCACATCATTAATGGGAAGCATTATAAACATATAAAAAGTGCCTTACATTATTAATCAGTAGAGAAATGCAAATAAAAACACACTGTAATGCAACTGTACATTGTATATAATGGCAATAACAACAATAGCAATACAATCCTAAAGTTTTCAAGTGCTAGGAGAGATGCAGAGCAACTGGAACTGTCATATATTGCTTGTAAGTATTCAAAGCGATACAGCTATTTTGAAAACAAGGTTGGCATTTCTTTATAAAGTTTAACATACGCTTTCTATATGATCCAGCAAGCCCAGTTCTAGGTATTTAGCCAAGAGAAATAAAAGCCCATGTTCACATAGAAAAACTGTATATCAATGTTTAAATTGGTTTTATCAGTAATCACCCAAAACTAAAAACAACCCAGATGTGTTTCAAGTGGAATATGGGTTAATAATAAGTGATAGATTCAAGAATTGGGATACAAAGAAACAACAAAAAGAAACAAACTACTGACATCCATAAGAACATGGATTAATGGCACATGCCTTATGCTAAATGAAAAAAAACCCAGATTCAAAGGACTACATATCGTTTGGTTCCATTTATATGTGTTTTACAAAGACAAAACAATAGGGGCAGGAAAATGATTAAGAATTGCTAAGGGCTGGTGTGGAGAAATGGAATGATGACAAAGTTGCATGAGGAAATTTGCTGGGGTGATGGAACTATTCTATATCTTGGTTGTAGTTATTGTTATATGACTGTGATCATTTCCCCAGACTCACAATACTATACGTTAAAATGTGTGAAACTTACAGTACATAAATTTGTTCTTAATGAAAAAAATGCAAATACACAAAAGTTATGAACAGCCAGTTTATAGAGAAAGACAGGAATTTTTTAAGTTCTGTGGCCTTACAAACCCTGGAAATCTTGGAAAAGTGCATTCATTCACGGTGTTTTCAGGTTTCTAATCAGCTTAAAATGAAAGTTATTAGGGTTCCAAGTTTAATGTGAACTTTGACAATTTTATCCAGGTAAAAGTTTTTTCAAGACCTGGTACCTCCTAGGTGAAAATTCTCCCCATTTTATCCTGATCTGGTAATGCTTATGCATAGTGAATGGAGCCTCCATTTGCCCATCATAGCTACTGATCACACCCTCCCTAAAACCCAAAGATAAAAAGTAGCCAAAGGTTCAATGTTAAAAAAAAAGACTCTTAATAAATCCACTGTGATCTGAAAATAATAAAACATAGAAAACTGAATAATGAGCAATATGGAATAAATAACAAGTTTGCTTCCTTACCTCCATTCAGTAGAGCTGGAAGGCTAGGTCATTTTTTGCCACTTTTAAACAACTACTGTGTCAGGTTTCTGAAGAGGGCAATCTGAAACAAGAAAAAATACTAACATAACTCAGAATATGCAAAAGTAGGTAAAATTTTATTTATTTATTAGAGATGGAGGTCTCACTATATCACTCCACGCTAGCCACAAATTCTTGATCTCAAGTGATCCTTCCACCTCGGCCTCCCGAGTAGCTGGAATCACAGGTGTGAGCCACTGTACCCAGCAAAGTAGTTAAAATTTTAATACATTCAGAGCTTAACGTATCATTTCATATCTTAGATTATAAAAGTTATATCTTTGTGAGATTTTAGGAATCAACAGATCTCTCTCAAAGGGCTGGAAAAAATTATTTAAAATAATTATGAAAATTTATTTAATATATTCTTTGAGTTGATTTTTTATAGTTCAAAATTATTTAATATAATTTAAACTTTTCTTCCAGATGTTGTCTTATTTTTTTTAATTTTTAATTTTTTTAGAGATGGAATCTTGCTGTATCTCCCATGATAGTGCAGTGGCACTATCATAGCTCTCTATAACTGCAAACTCCTAGGTTCAAGTGATCTTCCTGAAACCTCCTGAGTAGGGTTTATGGGTGCATGTCAACACGGTTGGCTAATTATTATTACAATTATTATTATTATTATTATTATTATTGTTGTTGTAGAAACAGGGACTCACTATGTTGACCAGATTGTTCTGAAAATCCTGGCCTCAAGTGATCCTTCCACCCCAACTTGTTAAAGTGCTGGAATTTCAGGAATGAGCCACCACCACTGAACTCCTTATTGTTTATGTCATTTGTTTCAATCATTTATTCATGTATGCATTCAGTCATATATTCCTAGTGAGCATTTTTATGGTTGCTCATGTATTAATTCTTATAGTTAAACTATATACATATATATATATATATAGTTTAAATTTATTCAAAGCAAGACACTGAAAATGTTTATACAGTTTAACTATATATATATAGTTAATGTACAAACTATGTATATATTGTTTAACTATCTCTATAAGAATTAATACATACATTATATACATAATACATATGTATAAAATGGCCTGTATATTAAAGGTAATATAATTTAGTGTCAGAGAATTGAACAGATGGAGAATGAAGACAATCTACATAAATCCATTGAAAACAATTTAGACTCCAGAAGGAACTTTCTCTTCAATATAGAAAAATACTTATCTCTATTAGAATATTTAAATCAATTTTAATTTTATTTACTTTCAAAGCACATTGAATACAGCCTTTACAAAAGATGCCAATTTTTTTCTGACATTAAAAAATTAATTAGTAAGTTTGAGTGTCTTTTTTTTCAGTACCTAAAATGCAATCTGTTAGTTTGTGGGTGGAATATGTTATGATTTTATTGTGTCATGCACTGACTGGCTGCTAATTTATATTAAGCCAGGTATATTTGTTCAAAAGAGCAAATTATTCAAAGAGTCATCAAAATAGTCTCTCTAGTTCCAATAAAATTTCATTCTAGTGCTTTCTGTTAATTGTCCCTGACTTTATACATCACAACAGATGGACTCTATGGCTGAAAAGAAAAAAATAATGCATTCTGTGTCAAATTTAGAAATATTTCTCAAAGACAAAAAAGGCAGGCATAAAAGGCACATTTGAAGACAAAATTGTATGAAATTTACACAATAGTACTTATGGGTAAGCATAAGTATTTTAGACGTGTATAGATAGAAATACTTTTCAAGTTTTGATAATAGAAAGAAAAGATAAATATTTAAACCAGTAACTTCTCTGTAGTTTCATGCTTTTAAACTGCATTGTATTATTTTGGTTAATAGATTTGTTATTCTGTTAAAACACAAGGTTTATTTGAGCTACATATTTTTGTCAGGGTTCTTGTTCTGTGTTTGAGAAAAAGGGCACCTCTAGTGCAGTTCAACATTTTTATATTAAAGGGTGACTAATCATGTCCTCTTCTTGTTCACACTTTTTACTAGGCAGATGAAATGTTTTGCAAATTTAGAATCCATGTGCCATCTGGCTTTGTTGTACATAATTCATGCACTGAAAGGCAGTGCAGTTACATGATTAAAAGTAACTACTTTGGAGTCAGTTATATCTTCTTTTGTCACAGGCTGTGTGAATAAGAGCTAATTACTCACCATCTCTGGTCAGCTACTATTGACATTAGGGCCATTGTTTAGAGATCAAGCAACTCTGCCTGATATGATCCTCATATTTTCTCCTTGGTGAAAGAACCTCTGTGGACTGTATAAAACATACAAACTGGATTTGCAACTGTATTGACCACTAGCTATACAGGGTAGCACTGTCTAATAGATACACTACATGAGCTACATGTGTAACTTCAAATTTTTTAGTAGCCACATTTTTAAAAAAATGAAAATGGACAGGTAAAGTTCATTATAATAGTATGTTTGGTTCAACACAACCTATTTAAAATATTTTCATTTCAACATGTAATCAATATAAAAATCTTATTGAGATGTTTTCATTATTTTTCTATATTGCATCTTCAAATTCAGTATGTTTTATATTCATATCACAAGGCAACTCAGACTAGTCACATTTGAGGTGCTCAATAGCTTCCTGTTGCTAGTGATTTCCATATTGGACAGCACAGATAAAGACAGCTGCAGCTGGATTTAGAAGAAGCAACCAGCCAATGCACTGGCATAGAGACTCGGGGGAGAATAGAACTAAACTGATTTAAGGAAAAATGTGATTACACAAGGAAAGATATTTTCATTATAGAATGTATGATTGGTGCTGATTCTTATTTTAAAATAACTTTCCAAAATATACAAACTGGGCAGGGGACATTTCATCTAGCACATGATATTTTACCTCTTTAAAATTAAAAAAATGTGACCACCTAAAAATTCATACATAGGACTAAATATCATAAAGTATCAATGTGCTTTCCATTTGAAGTTGATCAGAAAGAAAGAAAAATATATATCTTAGACCAAAAATATTCAGGAAAATATATCCTTAAATGTGTAAAGCATTCCCAGAAGATGCCCCGCAAAAGTGATCTTTGTTTAAAACAAATGGCTCTTAAAATGTATAAACTACTTTAGTAAATTTCCAAGATACAAAATTAGTGTGTAAAAGTCAGTAGCATTTCTATACACCGATAATGTCCAGGCTGACAATGAAATCAAGAACAAAGCACCACTTACAATATCCACAAAGAAAATGAAATACCTGGAAATATAGTTAATCAAGGAAATGAAAGATCTCTACAGGGAGAGTTATAAAATACTGGTGAAGGAAATCAGAGGTGACACAAACATGAAAAAAACATTCCATGCTCATAGATAGGAAAAATCAATATCATTAAAATGGCATGATATCCAAAGAAATGTATAGATTCAATGCTATTTCTAGCAAGCTACCAATGCCATTCTCACAGAATTAGAAAAAACTATTCTAAAATTCATATGGAATCAAAAAGAGGCTGAATAGGCAGAGCAATCTTAAGCAGAAAGAACAAAACCAGAGGCACCACACCACTCAACTTCAAACTATACTATAAAGTCACATAATCCAAACAGCTTGGTACTGGTACAAAAACAGACATGCAGACCAATGGAACATAATAGAAAACTCAGAAATAAAGCTACACACCTACAGCCATCTGAGCTTCAAAAAGGCTGTCAAAAACAAACAATGAGGAAAAGACTCTCTATTCAATAAATTGTGCTGGAATAACTGGCTAATTATATGCAGAAAATAGAAGCTGGACCCCTACCTTTTGATGTATACAAAAATTAACTCCAAATAGATTAAAGATTTAATTGTAAAACCTCAAACTATAAAAACCTAGAAGAAAACCTATAAAATACTCTTTTTGACATCAGCCTTCACAAAGAATTTTTGTCTAAGCAAAAGCAATGGCAACAAAACAAAAAAGAGACAAGTGGACCTAATTAAACTAAAGGTCTCATGCACAGCAACATAAACTATCAACAGAGGAAACAGACAACTTAGAGAATGGGAGAAGATATTCACAAATCATTCATTCAACAAAGGCCTAATATCCAGAATCTATAGGGTACTTAAACAAGTCAACCAGCATAAATCAAACAATCCCATTAAAAAAATGGGTAAAGGACATGAACAGTCTTTTCTCAAAATAAGACATACATGTGGTCAACAAACATGAAAACATGCTCAGAATCACTAATCATCACAGAAATGCAAATCAAAACCACGATGAGATACCAACTCATAACAATCAGAATAGCTATTACTAAAAAGTCAAAAAACAACAGATGCTGGCGAGGCTGCAGAGAAAAGCAAATGCTTACACACTGCTGGTTACACTGGAAATGAGTACAGCCATTGTAGAAGGCATTCTGGCAAACTTTCAAAGAATTTAAAACAGAGCTATCATTCAACCCATTAATCCCATTACTGGGTATATACTCAAAAGAAAATAAATCATTCTATCAAAAAGACACATGCACTTAAATGTTAATCACAGCACTAGTCACAATAGCAAAGACATGAAATGCCCTCAACTGTGGATTGGATAAAGAAAATGTGGTACAAATATACCATGGACTACTATGGTGCCACAAAAAGGAATAAAATCATGTCCTTTGCAGCAACATGCATGGAGTTGTAGGCCATAATCCTAAACAAATTAATTCAGGAACAGAAAACTAGTTACCATATGTTCTTACTTATAAATGGGAGCTAGGCATTGAGCACATGTGGAGATAAATATGGGAACAATAGACACCGTGGACTACTAGAGGGTTGAGGAGGAAGGTGAGTTAAAAAACCACCTGTCGGGTGCTATGTCATTTCCATGGTGACAGGATCCATATTCCAAAACTCTCCATCATTCAATATTCTTATGTAACAGATATGCACATGTACTCTCTATATCTACAATAAAAGCTGAAATCCAAGAAAGAGAAAAAGAATCTATTGGCAATACTTTTGCTTTCATCTAAGTCTACTGCAGACTCTTGTCTGCCAAGAACTGATTTCCTACGTCTCCATCCTGACAGGGAGAAGCCCCAAAGTACCCAATTCCTTCATTCTGTTCTCGTAATTCTTGTGTCTCAATATCTTTCTGGAAAAAGCCCCCACCTAAATGTTAGGAAGCCATTAAGAATTCATCTCCATTCAATCTTTCAAATCTCTGCCAGAACTGAGAACAGAATGCCAAAGAGCTCTAAGTTGTTTGTAGATCTGAGCTGAGCTGAACAGATGAATTCACACAGAGTCTTTATTTCCCATTACAAATTCTGAGTTATCTGACTTCCTATCAGATTCAATTTTGATTACTTTTTCTGGATTCATTAATGAAAGCAGTAGGAAAAAAATGAGTAATCATATATAAAACAGTCTACAGTGTAATCACATTACAAATATAGATATTTCATTCTCAGTGGTTGTCCTGGTCACACTTTGCAACTTCTTATCTGTTGGTTACTGAATTTTTCAACAAATATGCTTCTCTCTTCTGTGACACTAGCTGCCTCTGATTTTTCTTTTTTGTTTTTTTGTTATGTGTCAAAAATATGGAAGCATATAATACATTAAATAAAACAAATTTTTGTGGCTTTATTTTACTTCTTCATTAAGATGTGCGACATCAGTGAAAAATTAGACAAGTTTGAGTTTTTTCACAATATAGAAGATTAATTGATATTAAGGCATAAAAAGGGATGGTTTTCATTATGAACAATCTCTGTGTTTTCCAGGGTTTTGAAGAGTTATACCTATGAACATTGCATTATTCAAAATATAACTGTGAAATCTTTCTCACTGTCTAAAGAAACAAGTCATTACCATCAAGTGGTGCTTGCCCTATGGGTTTATCAAGGCACATACACCCTAATGATAGATGTACAGGTAGGTGACAGTTCTTGAGGGAGCTGTTTAGGGTAAAAAAAGACACAGCTTACTACAAGTAATTACTTAACCTCTCTTTAATTTCTATAAAACATCAACATAAAAATGATTTGAATGAATGTCGCAAAGGTCATAGTTAAATATGACATGTGCTAAAAATTTTTACTGCAGAAAGTAATGCAAAATTGAAATGACTATGAACATACCTTTTATACTAGGAAAACATCTATGAATAAACACAGGCTTCTTCTGAATAGCCCCTTTTTGCTTTATATGTCAAAATGCAAATAAACCTTTCCATCATATCAAACCCTAGAGAGTGGCTATTAGGTGGTCTGAATACATTAGAGAAGAGATTAAAGAAATTAAAGAGCTAGTTTGCAGTTGTCCTTTTCTTGTGGTGCTTTTAAAAAGAGAAAAAAATTATTGGATAAGAAAAGAGAGCCATTTAAAATGCCCAGCAAAAAGTGGAAACAGAAACATATATGTATATGTGTATATATTAAGAAAAAAACCATATAAATATGCTTTTGTATATCTATAGCATATTGTATTGTACATACATATACAGACTCATACAAATGCACACACATATATGTAACAATCATCCCTTTTAAAAAATCATAAATGCATCCTGGGCCAAGTTGAGCACTTTATGCCTTAAAAGGTTACTTTTTATGCAGATTACTTGGAAAAGTACTGTTTGCCTCTCTTGTGCGACTTCCATGAAATCAGCATTCAGCGAGTCTGTCTTCCTGGCAAACAACGGAACATTCAGCTCATATGTAAGGAAAGAGATCCCACCAATGAGAAGGAAGGGCACAGAGTGGGAAAAGTGACAACTCTGGTACAAAGGAGAAAAGAACGATGATTCAGAAGGAGGGTGGGAGAGTGAAGCCTGCCTCCACGCCTGCCACGGTGTAGATTCCACAACTGGCACTTACTTGGCAGATAACCCGCCAGGGCACCGACCTTGGCAGCTTTACAGAGGTAACCTTTATGTGAAGAGGAACTGTTCCTAAACAATGTCTCCAATATACTTGCCACAAAAATTATTTATTTTTCCCAGGAAAAAGGGAAAAATATATGGCAAGGCATATTTTATTTTTCCATTCCCCCCTTTATAAACTAAACCTCTTGTTGCAGGGGTAACGTTCATGGCTCACTGTGGAAAATTTCCCATATACCCTGTCGGTCTTTCATAGTCCTTAAGGATGTGTAAACAACATTTAATTATAGGACACAGCCACAATGGCTTTTATGAGTTCGCTGCATTTTCTTTTCAATTCAAGGCCATAGGATAACTAGTTCTCCTTAGTAGCCTTTGTCTGGGGAATTCTGTTAGGTGATTTCATTCCCCGGGGGGCAGTCTCCACCTAGACGGTTGCCTTCTGTCCTAGGGGTCCTTCTTTCACCCACACACCACATTATGCAAGTGGCTGTGACGGTGGTTCTCTTCCTTCCATTTATATGATCATTAACGGGCTACAATTTGTCATTGTCAGTGTTCCTCTACTGACAATCAGAGGTGCCAAAATATATATAGTACCTTGTGTGTGCGAAAAAGAAAGCTCTTGTTTAAGAGAGTAGGAGGTAATTTTATACTCTCGTAGATGAAGCATTAACTCAGTGGGAGCAAAGAAAAATAGGAGTCTAATCTTGTTTTTCAAATAAATATGGAAAGATTAGGAACAGTGTCCATTCTGGGGAGAAAAAGTATATTTGAAGACTTTATGTGCCTGTGCATGCGTAGTAAGCTGCTAGCTGAGACTGCTGGTAAGTCTATTCAGAAATTTCAACTCATAGCCCCTCTGGGAATAATGTGCTATTGTGCCTGCTAGCTCCAAGTCAGAAAGGGCTTTTTCCCTTGTAGCTGGCATCAGGCTTAGTGATGAATCACTTGTCTTTTTATGGTTTTATTCCTCTTATTTTGTCGGAGATTAGCGGCCTCGACTGATGGATCCATGCAACTGGTGAAAGCAAAAAATAACTGCTCCAGAGTAGAACAACAAGGAAGAAAAAGACGATCCTTCTGCTTAGTTTGGCAGCAAAACTAGCCAGTTTTGGTTGCTGAGGACTGGAAATTTAGTTTCCTATTCTGTACATCAGATATTATTGTCTTTACACATAACAGTCAGACCATGCTATATATAAAGAAAATAGTGTCTATTAAATAAGCAAGTAGTGTTAAGCCAGAGTGAATACACTTCCACTCTGAAAGGGTATTTTGGGTAATAAAACAACATTATCTTGTATATCCACCCTCTATATATCCTTACAGTGCTGTATACTTTTTATATATTTTTAGTATTTATCATAATTTAAATTAATAAACTATGTATTAGTTATTTATCAATAGTGTTCCATGCTTAAGCTTGAGAAAGTAAAGACAAGTTCATCTTGTTCATTACTATATCCCCATCATCAGTGCTCAATAAATATTTTAAATTAATGAATATATGGCTAATACAACTATGTATATAATGTAAGGTATCATTACATGAGGTATGTTTTGTTATGAAAAATCAAACAAAACTTATACATTTCCGTGAAAGTATTAGAGAGTGATAACTATAACATGAGAGAAAGTGGTGTGGAAGTTTGGAGAGGAGAAATTCACTTTTTGACTCGGGAGGGGAGATCAGAGCAGGCTGCAAGGCAGGGGTGGTGTTTAATTTAGGGTTTGAAGGTAGAAGAACAATGAAAATGTTAAGTAGCTGAAAAGCATAGACAGTATTTGCATAGAACAAATTGTTTGAAGCAGAGGGCTGATTTATAGAAGCTGTTGGAAATCATGCTGGTAAAAAGAGATAAGGATCAATTAGTTAAGAGCCTTGTGCAACAAACCAGATTTAAATTTTATTTATTCCTAGAAAGAGTCAGGAAGGATTTTTAGTGAGCAAAGGAGCAACATCAGAACAAGGCATTGAGGACACTAATCTAGAAGCAATGTGAAAGATATGTTGGAGTGTGAAGAGGAAACTGAGGGGTTGAATTAATCTAGAAAGCAGATAATAAGGGTATAAAGTATGGTGAAGAGGGTGTAAATGGAGAAGATAGTTTAAATAGGAGAGATAATTCAATGGCAAAAAGAAGATGCTTTTGTCAGTAGAGCATTTGGATTTGGAAGAGAGATGACTTGGAGGTTTTAAATACTATTTGCAGGCCAGTGATGGCATGGTAACCAGAAATATGAAAAAAAAAATCAAGATAAATTTGGATGACAAGATGATGAATTTAGTCTTAAGCAAAGTAGTTAGAGGCATTGATAGGCCATCGGCCTAGAAAATTTAATTTAAAATGCAATTGGAATCTCAGTTAAGAACTCCATGGGAGAGTAGCCCATGATGATGGGACGCCCACGTGAGGAGCAGCAGGCAGGTCTGGTGGATTGGAGGTGGAGGTCATTGGAAATGAGAAGGCAAAAAGTTCTTCAGTGCCAGAGGAATCGAGGGGTAAAGGGTGATAGAGGGTTTTTAAAAACTTAATTCCTAGCTCCTGGGCTCTGTGTCTAGCTATGTATAGAGAACTGTGATGGGCTATTAATGAAATATAATCAACTGCTAAATATCTTCTGAGCCTTCACTATAAACAAAGCTCGGTAATAGGCTCTGAAGGGACAGAAGGAAGTACAGTTCATAATTTCTTCTCATAAAAAAGTTTGTAATCTAGTAAGGGAGATGTCATTTATTTACTTACGGATTATTCAAAAACATGAAATAAGCACCTACCTTGTACTAGGCATAGCTACAGCTCTAACCCCTCAGAGATCTCTTCTTCAGGCTAGACATTTCAGTTCTTTCAACTACTGCTTTTAAAAAAGATGGTGTCACATCTTTTTCCTATGCTCATTCTCCTTCTAATTTATCAATGTTATTCTTACAGTTGATGTCAGAATTGCATGCCAAGGTAAGTAGATCACTGAAAGCTGGAGAGTGGCTACTACATACAGTGACAGAATTCCTTAGGTCAGGGCATTATATTTCTATCAATGTAAGAAATGGCCATTTTATGAAAAAAATATAGCTTTTTCATTACACAAGCAATTTATGTTTATTATAGAACCAATAGGAAATACAGATAAGCAATAAAAGAAAGAAGAAGATGAAGGAGAAGGAGGAGGAGGAGGAGAAGGAAAGAAGAAAAGAAGAAGGAGGAGGAGGGAGAAGGAGGAGAGGAAGAAGAAGGAGGAGGAGGAAAACGGAGAAATGAGGAAAGAAGAAGAAGAGGAGGAACAGTAGAAGGTAGAGGAGGAGGAGAAAGAGGAGAAGAATTCCACACCCCCAAATTCTAGTTTTTAGATACAGAGTGATCACTTGAACATTTAAGTCAAATATTTATTCGTTTGTCTAACAGCTGTGTGACCGCAGGACTGAGGTTCTCATGCCTTTTCTGGGATACCTATACTTATGGGTGGCACCTACCTTTTCCCTTTCTCAATCAGCTTCTTTTCCGGTTACCTTTGCCCTAGGTCTTAGATCTTGACCCTTTTCTCAGATGTAGGCTGCTGCCAATGTCTACACCAGCCTGATGCTTGGAGCTCAGCAGGTGCTTCTTGCTCCTGCACTCGCGTCATTTCCCTGCATTATGGAAACTGCCTGCAACCCCTTCCTTAGGCCCCTTGGCAGTTTCTCTGTCCTAATCACGGTTGACTGATTCTTTCCAGAGCTTTTAGTGTATTTTTTCTCTACAGCATATATTATCTGCATAGCTGTCAGAATCATCAAATGATGCTTAAGCCATGAGAAAGTTCTTAGGGGAAAACTAGCTATATGCATCGCCATTGCACAGGGACTTTCAGTGACTGATACTTGACTCTATTTATCAGTTCTAATTAATGCCAACTTAAAAACAAAATCACCCTTCCAGGAGACACTGACCTTGAAGTTTCCTCTGATCACTTTCTTGCCTCAGGGTCTTCCCACTGTACTCTCCCCTACTCCCAGAACAGCTACTAGAGACATTGGCTCTGGAGACAACCTTGAGATTTCTGTCCCACTCTCCAAATGAGAATATCTACCTTATTGGAGTCCCAGATAACTCTGAATTATCTGGTGGAAGGAGCTGGTCACAGTATTCTTGATACTGAGCTCAATAGTAAACTCTTGACTTATTGTCAATTCACCACACCATATTATTAGAATACTAAAGTAATAAGAACCTGAAAGTACCATTTACATGGGCAAAGTTGAACAGGACTTTATTGGCTTAAAAAGCTGAAAATGTGTGTTACCTTTGTGTGAGAGTGTGTGTGTATGGTTGAACACTTACTATCTCCTCTCTTAGTAAATTTTAAATATGTAATACATTATCATTAACTGTTATTAATGAAAGTCACCATGCTGTACACTAGATTCCCAGAACTTACTCATCTTGTAATTGAAACTTTGTACCCTCTGACCATAATCGCCTCATTTCCCCATTCTCCAAGTCCTACCTTCCCTTTCTGTAAGCTAGACTTTTTAAGATCCTACATGTAAGGAAGATCATTCAATACTTGCCTTTCTGTAACTAGCTTATTTATTTTAGCATAATATCCTCTATGTTCATTCATATTGTCACAAATGGCAGAATTAACTTCTTTTTAGGGCTGAAACACACACACACACACACACACACACACACACTCCTATCTACACACACACACACACACACACACACACACACACATTTCACATTTTGTTTAGCCATTTATCCATTGCTGAATACAAATTGCTTCCATATCATGGCCTTTGTGACTTCTTCAACTGATTTCATTTCCTTTGGATATATACCTACAAATGTGATGGGTGAATCAAATGGTAGTTCTATTTTTAATTTTTAATATCCTTAAAATTTTTCTAGGATGATTATGTTCTGTAATGGCTGCACCAATTTACATTCCCACCAACAGTGTATATGGGTTCGTTTTCCCCATATCCTTGCCAACACGTGCTGTCTTCTTACTTTTTTATATGGCCATCCTAACAGGTGTTAAATAATATCTCACTGTGATTTCGATTTGCATTTTCTGATTATTAGTGGTGTTGAACAACTTTCTATATACCTTGAATATATACAATTTCCCCCTCAGTCATATCTCAATAAAGCTATCTTATTCTGTTCCGTGCTGCCAGAATAGAATACCTGAGACTGAGTAATTTATAAGAACAGAGATTCATTTGTTACAGCTCTGGAGGCTAGAAAGTCCAAGGTTGAGGAGCCTACATCTGGCAAGGCCCTTTGTGCTGTGTCATCCATGGCAGAAGGTGAGAAGACAAGAGAGCACACACAAGAGAGAAGGAAGCGAAGGCGGCCAAATTCATTCTTTTATCAGAAACCCACTTTCAAGGTAACTAACCTGCTACCTCTACAATGGCATTAATTCATTTATGAAGGCGAGGCCCTCATGACCTAATCACCCCTTAAAGGTTCACCTCTCAACACTGTTACACTGAGGATTAAGTGTTCAAAATACAAACTTTGAGAAACACATTCAAACCACGGTCAAGTTAAAAAAAAAACAAAACACACATCTGAAAATTTGGAGAGGTGGGATAAACTGATTCTAAGTAGAGTTGTATACAGAGGCTTAAAGGACAACTTTAGTGCCTGGACTTTATGTACATGTGTGCTCTACTTCTCTGTTGAGTTCCTTTTGGGACAGATTCTATCATATCAGTGGAAAGACAGATGCTGTATAGATCAAAGCAGCTTCCTTTCAGTTTCAAATCTCAGGAAAAAGAGGCTCTTTCACCCAGATTCAATTAGAAAATTAATATTTGACTCAAATTAGTCTAGTGACAATTTGTGAACCAATTATCATGGCAGGAAAATGAAATAGGCTGGGTCACATGCCAAATCCAGAATGGGATAGAGTTGACCCCAGAAAATACTGGATCATTTTTATTAAAAGAATGGGAAATGAATGCTGGATTGCTGAAACCCAATGGGTATCTGCTACAACCTGCCATTGTCCTGTGGTATACTGGTGAAAACATAAAAGAGTGGGATATTGCCAGTGTATACCTGGAAAAGTATTCCACATACACACACAGTTGGAATTCTGAGACAATCTGTTACAGACATTTAAGTTCATACTATGAACTCATATACTGTATTGTAAACCTGTGGATTTTTTTTCAGTCATATATTATGATCATCTTTCCACATGGCTGTATATACTTTTTTAGTTTTATCAGAATCTGTTGTATGGGTTGTCACAATTTATTCAAATGTATGTTCCTTTTGTTACATATTTCTGTTTCTTTAAAAATTTTAAGTGATTATAAATATTTCAGCAATCAATTTTTCTGGCTGATACTTAGGGACATATTTATTCTTCACTGACTCCTTAGAAAATGTCTTATTCTTTTTTCTCTGATAATTAAATTCTGAACTATCAGAACTGGAATTTCTCTTTAAAAGTTATGAAATTTTTAGAGCTCTTGATGTCTATTAACAATTTCTTTTTTCCTTCCCATTCTCTCTCTCTGCACTCACGTTACTCCCATTCTCTCTCTCTGCACTGTTGGTTCATGCTAAATTTGAGATCAGCATTGCTTTCTCACGTACATAAACTGTTGCCAAACTAGGTATTCTCAGTTCTCATTCAAGTGCTAAACTAACCTCTAAGCTTTCATCTCTTGAGACTTTTTTCAGATCTTGATTCTTCAGCATGTCATTTTTGTCACCCAATCCAGGTTTGTGTTATCTGTAAGTCCTGTAATAAGGTCTTCAATATCTTCATCCAAATCACTTGTAAATATCTTGAACTGTGCTAAACCAAGAAAAAAATCTTATAATTTACTGGTCTTCTTATATGTTGATATCAGATTATTTGAAACATTATGAACTTTAAATTTTAGAGTAGGAAATCAGCTCAGAATTAAATAGTTCCTCTGCTTACTTTTCTTTTTTTTATCCAATTAGGAAACAGACTCAGATAAATTTAGTCATGTTTGCAAGATTCCATGGCTAGAATGATAAAAAGATATACTATTATGAAATTTAATTCCAATTTCATGTTCCTTTCTATTCTCCAAGTGTTGTTTTATCCAAACTTATATCATTGGAGGATTAATCACACATTTTACTGAAATTAAGAAACTTTATAGTTAATGACATTTTCCTATCATCAGCAGAAATGAAGTCAGTGTGGCATATCTTATTATTAAGTGTACATGAGGAAGGCCGGCTTCTCTGGCTCACTAACTCGGCTGCTCTGGGGGATTCGAGCGCGGCAGTGCAGTGAGGTACCTCTGATGAAATTATGACCAGGTGGGCACGAATTAATATCACATATAACAAAAGACCCTTGCCTGCAACATCATGGGAGGACATGAAGAAGGGATCCTTTGAGGGAACAAGCCAAAACCTACCAAAGCATAAATAACTTGAAGCCAATAGGCTATCTCTTAAAAATGATGCACCCCAAGCAAAACATAAAAAGAACAAAAAGAAAAAAGAGTACTTAAATGAAGATGTGAATGGATTCATGGAATACCTAAGACAGAATTCACAGATGGTTCACAATGGACAAATTATAGCAACAGACAGTAAGGAAGTAAGAGAAGAAATTGCAGTTGCTTTAAAGAAAGACAGTCGACAGGAAGAAAGAAGATTAAAAAGACAAGCGGCAAAGAAAAATGCAATGGTGTGTTTCCATTGTAGAAAACCTGGTCATGGAATTGCAGATTGCCCTGCCGCCCTTGAAAATCAAGATACGGGCACTGGAATATGTTACAGGTGTGGGTCCACAGAGCACGAAATAACCAAGTGTAAGGCTACAGTAGACCCGGCTCTTGGTGAATTTCCTTTTGCAAAATGTTTTGTTTGTGGAGAAATGGGGCACCTGTCTAGAGCTTGTCCTGATAATCCCAAAGGACTCTATGCTGATGGTGGTGGTTGCAAACTTTGTGGCTCTGTGGAACATTTAAAGAAAGATTGCCCGGAAAGTCAGAATTCAGATCGAATGGTCACAGTAGGTCGCTGGGCAAAGGGAATGAGTGCAGATTATGAAGAAATTTTGGATGCACCTAAACTGCAAAAACCCAAAACAAAAATACCTAAAGCTGTGCATTTTTGATAACAACTAGCACTATCATTAGTTACCACCTCATTTTTACTTTCTAAACAGGCCCATTTCACAAGTTAGAGTCAGGCTCCCTTGTAGCCAGGACTGTACTGTACATAGCAGTATGATCTAACTGTGATCAAAAACAATTTTGATTATTCTGTTCATCAAATAGTACTTCTACCACTGTTCAGAGAAAACTAAATAAGAGAATAAGCTGGTTAAATGGATTCTCTAAAAGAACACATTTTAAGGGACAGAACTTAGGCATAACTAAGTGGATGTATACCTAATTTTAACAATCATCTTTTATAAAAGCAAAATTATGCATAAATGTGACACACCCCTAAACAAAGGATACAAATGAACTTTTGGTGATATTGTTTTCTTGGTTCAGAGTATCAATTTATTATTATAATAGAAATGTACAAGTTGCTAGAAAGTCTGTATTTTTAAAATATGGAATAAAAAATGCATTTTCTATTAAAAAAAGTGTACTTATAGTAGCTGTTACATCTGCTAACTCAATCTACCTTTTCCCCCCTCATCATGTTGTAATTATAATTAAATCTTTTCATTACATATATCCTCCTTTCTAGGTTGAAGATCATTCTCTTTTATGTATATCAAAAACAAAAATAAACTGGAAGACAACATGGTGCCCAGTACCTTTTCATTTGTTGAGGAGGCAGGAAACTGTGTCATGGAAAGATAAAATGACTTGCTTAAGAGTAATGTTGAGTCAGTTGCCTGTTCTTTGTAACCTTTGAACATTACATCACCTTCTCTGAGACTATTTCTACTTTCATTTCATTTTGATCACATCTATAAAGTTATTTTTGTTGTCTGGCATTTCTGAACCTCATCTTGCTCATATATCCTCTGTGAGGACTTTAGTCTTCCTGACACTATTTATGCAAGTTTATACAGATCTTTTGGCTTAGTCTTGGTCACGTGCCTCACATTCGGTGGTTTTTCTAGTCCTTTTCAGAAGATTTCTTTAGTTAACCCTTAAAAATTAGAGCTTTTTTTTTTTGGACTAAGTTTTGCTCTTTACACCCAGGCTGGCATGCAATGGTGCAATCTCGGCTCACTGCAACCTATGCCTCCAGGGTTCAAGTGATTCTCCTGCCTCAGCCTCCCAAGTAGGTGGGGTTACATGCACCCACCACCATGCCTGGCTAATTTTTGTATTTTTAGTAGAGATGGAGTGTCCCCATGTTGGCCATATTGATCTCAAACTCCTGACCTCAGGTGATCCACTGGCCTCTGCCTCTCAAAGTGCTGGGATTACAGGCATGAGCCACCATGACCAGCCAAAAATGAGAGCATTTAAAAATGATTACTTAGGATTCTTTCCCCATGGGCCATTCTAGACTATCTCTATTATCTGAAAGCACATCGCTTTATAACATGTTTCTATAGTGTGTTTCTTCTCTGAAGATTTGAATATCATTTCCTAAACTCAAATAGAATTCTCCATTCTCATACCTCACTGTTACCAAGTTCTGTGTCACATTGTATCTTCTACCCAACATGCTTCCACTTCACCCCCTCTACATACACACACACACACACACACACACACACACACACACAAATTATACTACATATGGGAGGAGTTTCTCTTCTGATAATTAAAATTAGGTAGAGAGTCTTTCTGTGAATGGACTCACAGTTGTCAAGAAGAGTTCTTTCCAATTTCTGATGTTACTCAGTAATGCCTGTTACTGCGTGTATAAATCTGTATAACTAAGCATCTCAGAATTGCAAACCTACTTAGATGCTGACATAAGCTACATTCTCCACAAATCAGTCTTGTCAGTAATAACATTTTTTCTCTTGTTTTTCTATTTCCATTATTTCTGTCTAGCTCTGGTCTCTGCTAATTCAGGAAGGGAAAAATAAGTTTTGAGTTCCCTCAAACCCCAGACCTGGGAACTATGTCAGGAAACCCTGAATACAACTGCATGGCCTTGTGGCAAAGGATGTCAGCCTCCCATTGTGAAGTTCCCTAAAGATGGTTCTGACTAGGGCTTGATGAGTTCACTGGGAGTAAGAGACTGTGAGGCAGTAAACTGAGCAAAGGAGGTTCTATGTCTGATGAAGAGAAAATGACAAGTAATTAACAAAAGAAATAGGATATGAAGAAATAGAAAGTGAGAGGTGGCTCAGGAAATTATAAGTATAAAAATCATAAAATGTTTCCTAAATAGCTTCAGATGTAGTATAATTTGCACATGTGAGGAGTTTGATGCTAGAATAAAGCGATTGGTGATAGCCAGAAAAAAAATATTATGACAACGGAAACTCCATCTTATTTTTTTTTAAAGATAAATGATACTGATTGGTATGAGAGAAGTCTATGAAGAAAGAGATTGCAAAAATGTTAGAAAAGGAGAGAAAGAGAGGTGTGTGTGTGTGTGTGTGTGTGTAGACAGAGAGAGAGAGAGAGAGAGAGAGAGAGAGAGAGAGAGAGTATAATGTTCCTTAAAGTAATTTTGAAATGCAGATTCCTCTGCAGGCTCACATATCTGTATTGTAACACCCAGACGCTTTGCAAGCACACTAAAGATTAGAAACTATTAACTCAGCAGATTGGAAAGGGGTGGGATCTGGTGTCTATAGGAAAGGGATAAGCTTTAGATAAGAAGTAAATCTCTTCTGACACCAGTTGGAATGATGAGAAAACAGACATATGTTTAGTAAATGGTAAAGTGGAAAAGTTATATAAACAGTAAGATGGGAAAACTTGCACTGCTTGATGTTCCGTGGCATTTCTACCTATTATTCACTTAGTGACAGAAATCATTTTCTGTGTGTGCTAGTCCCTGTGCCAGGTATTTTACTTTTGCTCTGTAATATAATGATCAATGGTGATTCTGTACAGTAGACATTACTATCCCCTTTTTGTTTTGATAAAACTGAAGCTTGTGGAAATGGGGTAACATGTCAGGATAATACAGGAAAGGAATGGTGGGGCCAGGCCTAGCTCTAGGTGAACCTGTCCCCACATCTCTAGCTTCTTTAGCCAGGGCAGGAGTCAGAACACTTTTTCTGTAAAGAGCCAGAGAATAAATATTTTAGGTTTTGTGGGCAACTACTCAATTCTGCTGCTTGCAGTGCAGAAGTAACTACAGACAATATGTTAATTGATGGATATGCCTATTTCCAGTAAAACTTTATTTGTGGACCCTGAAATTTGAATTTCATGTAATTTTCATGTCACAAAATATTCTTCTTTTGCTATTTTTTCAATCATTTAAATGTGTAAAAACCATTCTTAACTTGCAGGCTGTATAAAAACAGTCAATGGGACAGATTTGGCCCATAAGCCATAGTTTGTCCACTCCTGGCATAGGGAACTGCTTGTCAAATTCATGCTCATCAGTACATCTTTCCAAATGCAGGAATTCAGACTATCCAATCAGAAGGAAGATGAAGCCTTATATTGATAAGTAAAAGCCTGAAACAATCGTAGTTTTCCAGATGAAAAATATGACTGTGTTAGTTCTATATAATTTTTTATTCATTGATCCCAGACCTGTGTATTAGGCCGTTCTTGCATTACTGTAAAGAAATACCTTTACAATTTTTAAAGTAATTTATAAAGAAAAGAAGTTTAATTCATTCATGGTTCTGTAGGCTTTACAGGAAGCGTAGTGCTGGTATCTGCTTGGCTTCCAGGGAGGTTTCAAGCAGCTTTCAATTATGGCAGAAGACAAACAGGGAGCAGGCAAGTCACATGGCAAAAGCAGGAGCCAGAGCAGGTACAGGCAGAGAGCATGCTACACACTTTTGAATTACCAGATCTCCTGTCAACTCAGAGGAAGAGCTCACTCATCACCAAAGGGATGGCCCAAATCATTAATGAGGGATCTGCCTTCATGATCCAAACACTTCCCATGAGTCCCCACCTCCAACAATGGAGATTACAACTCAACAGGAGATGTGGGCGGGACAGATCCAAACCACTTCAACTGGATAAAGAGAAAGTAGACTACAATGGAGATGATGCTGTAGGTCATCTATTTGTCTTTCCAGATTCATTTTCCATGCTGTTCAGAGACTGAGGAGGCTGTTTGGCTGGATGCCTCCTTATTCTTTGGCTTTTGTGGGGGTTGGCCAATAGGGAGACCTGTAGAGTTTGGGAAGGAGAGAGGATAATACACTTAGGGTTTTTCTTCCTCTGCTCCTTCCCTAAAATGTCTCTGTAGGTCAAATGTGTGCTGTGAAATCTCAGCTCTTTTTCAAATGTCCCCCTTAGCAGGGCAACTTTTCCCCGGGTTCTAGGAACCACTTCTCCCGCTCCGTTTCTAGTCTAAGGTGGTGAGTGCTTTGAGAAATGAAGTACTGCACTATCGCCTGTGTTATTCCAATTCTTTCTTGCGTTTTTGTATATAGTCCTTTCATTAATCTCTTCTCAAATTACAGAATTTGAATGTGTCCTCTTGTTTTCTGTGAGAAGCTTCTGATACAGAGAGCTGTGGTTGAGTTTAGCAATATCTGTTCAGGAAGCCTCTCCAGAGCATTGCATCCTCTGCAGGAAAAAAAATAACCATTCCTTCCTAAATGTCCACATTGTACCCTAAAATATATTTTAACAACTTTATTGAGGTTTGATTTACATAAAATAAACCATATATGCTTAAAACACACATTTTAATAAGTGCTGGTATATGTGCATACTATTGAAAACATCACCACAATCAATAAAAGAACATATTCATCACCCCTAGAAGTTTCCCTGTGCCCCTTACAAATCCCTCCTGACTACCCTCCCTGTCCCCTTGATCCCATCCTCAAGCAATTGCTGGTCTATTTTTGGCCATTACAGATTAATTTTTCTAGAATTATACGTATCAGTAGAATTAGATAATATGTACTTAATTTTTTGGTCTGGCTATTTTCCCTTAGCACAATTATTTCTTGTTTAGTTTAAATCATTGCATCAGTAAATGTCTGTTGCCTGCATGTGACATATTCAGTTACCTCTATTTAAATTTCAAGTTCTCCAAGGAGTGCCACATTTGACATCGTACTCCTAGAACCTAGCACAGTACCTCTCATACAGATGAAACTTGATAATTATGGAAGTGGAACCTAGCACAGTACCTCTCATACAGATGAAACTTGATAATTATGGAAGTGGAACCTAGCACAGTACCTCTCATACAGATGAAACTTGATAATTATGGAAGTGAAATGCCAGATTATAGATTTTCAACAATGCTGCCTTCATTTCTTTATAATTGCACAGATATAATAATTTATCCAAGGATTAGATGTGTGAGTTACCCTGGAAACTTAACTGCCATAATTAACCTGTTATAGAACTTCCCTTGTATTCCATGATAAGAGTTGTGTTTTTTAAAATCAGAAATGAATACTGGATTTTTTTTCTGAGTCTACTGAGACAATTATATATATATTTTCCTTTTTATTATTGATATGGGACATGACACTGATAGTTTTGAATGTTTAATTGACCTTGCATTCCTAGGATAAACCTGTCTTTCTCATGAGGTATTATCCTTCTTATATTCTGTTGTATTCAATTTGCTAGTATTTTGACGAGGATTTTGCATCTATGCTCTTGCCTGTATCTATCACAATTTTCTTAGTTTTGGTATCAGGGTAATGCTGGCATCAGTGAAGAGTTGGGAAATGTTTACTGCTTTTCAGTTTTCTGAAAGAGTTTGTATAGTAATTCTTCCTTCAATATTTGGGAAGATTCACCAGTGATGCCATCTGGGCTTGGAGTTTTCTTTGTAGAAAGAGTTGAGCTACAAATTAAATTTTAAAAATAGACATAGGGTATATGAGCTCACTTTTCAGTAAACTTCATTGGTTTGTTTTTCCCGTTATTTGTCCATTTTATCTAAGTTGTTGAATTTATCAGGATAAAAGTGTCCCTAAGTAGTCCCTTTTTATCTTTTTAATATTATTAGAATCTAGTGGTATCACTTCTCTCAGTTCTAATGCTGGTAATTGATGTTATCTATTTTTTGTTCCTGGTAAGTCTGGTTGGGAGTTTATCAGCTTTAATGACCTTCTCAAAGAACCAGGTTTTATCTCTTTACTTTGCTGATTGTTTCCTTCATTGGGCAGAGACTTTTGGTTTCACTGATTTTCTCTAATAGTTTTTCTGTTTCCAATTTTATTGATTTCCACACTGATATTTGTTATTTTCTTCCCTCTGCTTATTCTATGTTTACCTTGCTCTTCATTTCCAGTTTTTTAAATTAGAAGCTAAGTCATAAATTTGAGATTTTTTTTTTTCATTTCTAACATAGGCATTTACTACTATAAATTTCCTTCTCATTACTTCTTTGCAGGCAGTCCATAAACTTGTATGTTGTGTTTTCATTTTAGTTAGCTCCAAATGTCTAATTTCTCCTGATTTTTTGACCTTTTAGAAGTGTGTTGTTTAATTTCCAAATATTTGGAGATTTTCCAACTTGAAGTTTTGAATTTATTGAGACATCTCTTATGGCCTAGAATATGGTCTATCTTGGTAAATATAACATATGGATGTAATGAGAATACTGTTCAGTATAATGTTCTATAAATATTAATTATGCCAAGTTGGTTGATAATGTTCAAATTTTCTATACTTTTGTTGATCTTTTCTCTACTTGTTCTATCAATTATTAAGAAAATGGTATAAAATCTCCAACTGCTCTTGTGTCTTTATCTATTACACTTTTCAGTTGTATAGTTTTTGTTTCATGTACTTTGAAGCTCTCTTATTACGTGTAGAAATTACTAGGATCTTTATATCTTCTTTATAAATTGATTCTTTTATCACTATCATATGATTTATCCTTATGAAATGACCTCTTTATCTCTGGTAGTATTTTCTGTTCTGAAATCTACTTTGTTATTAGTAGATATTAGTATAGCTACTCCTACTTTTTTTTTTTGATTAGCATTAGCTTGCTATATATTTAACCATCTCCATACTTGTAGCCTTTTTGTATCTTTATATTTGAAGTGCCTTTCTTAAAGATGGCATATAGTTGTGTCTCCCTTTTTTGTAAAATCTTAAAACATCTGCCTTTAAATTGAATTTTTAGGCCATTTACATAGTTTGTGATTATATAATATGGCTTAGTTTAAATCGATCATTTTGGTACTTATTCTTTGTCTCACCAGTTCTTTATTCTCTTTTTCAACGTTTTCTGACTCTTTGAGATTGAGTACTTTTTTGTGATTTAATTTTATTTAATTTGTTGGCTTATTAGCTACTGTTTTTGTTTAATTTAGTGGTTACATTAAAGTATATAATGTATCCCTTTAACTTACCACACTCTACCTATGTATTATATTATACCATTTCATGTGTACTACAAGAAGCTTATAGTAATATATTCCCATTGCTCCTGGCCCAGCCTTTGAGCTAATGTTGACACACATTTTATTTTTGAATGTGTTATAAACACCATAATAGATGGTTTCTACTTCTGATTAAACAGTCAATTATCTTTTAAAGGGCTATACATTACCAATTTCATTTATTTACCCAGTATTTGTGGTTTCTGGTGCTCTTCATTCCTTTGCACAGGTCAGGTTTCCCCCAGTATCATTTTATTCTGCTTGGGTCTTCCTTTAGTGTGTCTTACAGTGCCAGGGTGGTTGTGATGAATTCTTTCATCCTTTTTTTTCTGAAAAAGTCTTTATCTTTGGACCTTGTTTTTGAAAGACATTTTAGTTTTGTTTTTTATTTCAGCAAAATAAAAAATATTGCCTCACTATCATCTAATTTGCATTTTTTAAAATGAGAATTGCTGTTATTCACATCTTTCGTCCACTTATAATGTATCACTTTTTCTCTGGCTTCCTTTAGGTATTTTTGTTTCTCACTAGTTCTGAACTATTCAGTTACAATGGGTTTTGGTGTAGTTTGCTTCATGTGTGTATCATACTTCAGGTTCACTGAGTTATTCACTCTGCGGTATTATAATTTTTTATCAGATTTAGAATAAAAAGTTTTTGTTCCATCCACTTTCTCCTCTCCAATTATCTACAACTGCAATTCTATGTTTATTTGGCTGCTTAAAATTGTCCTACAGCTCACTGATAGTTTGTTTACTTTTTGTTACTCCTTTCTCTATAAAAAGAGAAAAGGAGTTTCTGTTGAGAGTTTTTGTTGCCGTGTCTTCAAGTATACTAATCTTTCATTTTTATTCCCTCTGGTTGTACTTTTATCTCCAGAAGTTTAATTAGGTCTTTTGTTTACATTTAAAAAATACCTTCTATGTCTCTACATAACTTTTTTTTGGGGGGGTGAGGATGGGGTCTCGCTTTGTCACCCAGGCTGAAGTAGAGTGGCATGATATCTGCTCACTGTAGCAACCTCCACCTCTTGGTTCAAGCAATTCTCCTGTCTCAGCCTCCTGAGCATCTGAGACTACAGGTACACACCACCAAGGCCAGATAATTTTTGTATTTTTAATAGAGAGCCAATGCACTTGGCCCCTACATAACTTTTAGAACACACGGCATACAATTAGAACTTTTTAATGTTCCTACTTAATAATTTGAACATATGTGTTAGTCTTGGGTTGGTTTCCCTCAACTGATTTCTTTCTTTTTTTTTTTTTTTTTTTTTTTTGAGATAGAATCTTGCTCTATCACTCAGGCTGGAGTGTAATAGCACCATCATGGCTCACTGCAATCTCTGCCTCCTGGATTCAAGCGATTCTTCTGCCTCAGGCTTCCAAGTAGCTGGGATTACAGGTGCCCACCACCAGGCCTGGCTATTTGTAAAAATATTTTTAGTAAAGACAGGGTTACAGTATGTTGGATAGGCAGGTCTCGAACTTCTCACCTTGTGATCCATCTGCCTCGGCCTCCCAAAGAGCTGGGATTACAGGCATGAACCACTGTGCCCAGCCTTTCCTTTTTATGTGTCATATTTTTCCACCTCTTTGAATGCTGGTAACATGTGATTGGATGGTAGGCATTCCGAATTTTACTTTGTTGAATTTTGTTTATATTTCTTTTATTTATTTATTTATTTATTTACTTATTTATTTATTTATGACAGGGTCATGCTTTGTTGCCAGGCTTGAGTGCAGTGGTATGATCAAAGCTCAGTGCATCCTCAAACTCCTGTACTTAGACAGTCCTCTTGCCTGAGCCTCCCAAGTATCTAGGACAACAGGTACACACCACTATACCTGATGAATTTTCCTTTTCTTATTTTTTCTTTTAAGTTTAATTTAAGATTCAGGGCTACATGTGCAGTTTTGTTATATAGGTAAATTCATGTCACAGGGGTTTGGTGTACAGATTATTTTGTCACTAAGATACTAAGCATTAGTACATAATAGATGTTTTTCCTGATCCTCTATTTCCTTCACCTTCTTTTCTCAATGAGCTCCTTTGTCTATTGTTCCCCATTTCATGGCCATATGTTCTTGTTATTTAGCTCTCACTTTTAAGTAATAACCTGTGGTATTTGGTTTTCTGTTTCTGTGTTAGTTTGCTTAGAATAATGGCCTCTAGCTCCATTTGTGTTGCTACAAAGAACATGAATTCATTCTTTTTTATGGCTGGATAGTATTCCATAGTATATATGTACCATGTAGTCTTTATGCAGTCTACCACTGATGGGCTTTTAGGTTGATTCCATGTCTTTGCTATTGTGAATAGTGCTGCAATGAACATATGTATGAATTACTCTTTACGGCTTTATGGTAGAATAATGTATATGCTTTGGGGTATATACCCAATAAAGGGATTCCTGGGTTGAATGGTAATTCTGTTTTGAGTTCTTCGAGGAATTCCCACACTGCTTTCCACAATGGTTGACCAAATTTACACTCCCACCAGCAGTGTATTAGCATCTCTTTTCCCTGAAATATTATCAGCATCCCTTAAATTTTAATTTTTTAATAATAACCATTCTGACTGGTGTGGGATGGTATCTCACTGTGGGTTTGATTTGCATTTCTCTAACAAAATTCAGCATTTTTTCACATGCTTGTTGGCTGCATGGATGTCTTCTTTTGAAAAGTTTCTGTTCATGCCCTTTACCCACTTCTTAACAGGGTCATTTGTTTTTGTTTGTAAATTTGTTTAAGTTTTTCAAAGATTCTGGATATTAGACCACTGTCAGATACATAATTTGCAGGTATTTTCTCTCATTACCAAACTCTCTACTGTGCTACTTCTCAAATATGCCCAAAGATGAACATTTTATCACTAAATAGCAATTGTAACTTCTTCATTAATGATGTCTGATTATTTATGGAAATAAGTTATCTAAATCCTAAAAAATGTATATTGTCCCCTGTGGAATTTTATAATAATATATTTAATTTATACAAAAAAGTAATTGATCATTTTAGCATTTTAACTTTTTGTAAATTAGTCTTCATACGACGGTTATTTACCATCAACATTTGTGCTTTTATTTATTTGTTTGTTTTTAATTTTAATTATTTATTTTTGAGGTGGAGACTTGCTCTGTCACCCAGATGGAGTGCAGTGGCATGATCTTGGTTCACTGCAACCTCCTCCTGCCTCAGCCTCCTGAATAGCTGGGACTATAGGCATGTGCCACCATGCTCAGTTAATTTTTGTATTTTTTAGTAGAGATGGGATTTCACCATATTGACCAGGCTGGTCTTGAACTGCTCACCTAGTGATCTACCCATCTCAGCCTCCCTGAGAGTGGGAGTGCTGGGATTACTGGTGTGAGCCACCATGCCCAGCCTTGATGGCACCTAATCAATTGCAAACATAATAGTGTAGTATGCAATTTCATATGTGAGTTTTGCAATCACCGACTTTAAAGTGTTAACAGTAGCCTAACCTATTCAAATATTGGAGATTTATGAATTTTAGTCACAATTTCCTTAAATGCTTTTGTGATTTATATTTTAAAATTTATAGAATATATTATAATTTACAGAGGGCTATTACACACATTATTTTACATGAACCTATGAGCTAGGGTAGGCAGGTTATATTATTTACAGTTTTCAGATGAGAAAATTGATGTTCAGTGGTTGAGGGAAATTGATTATATTCCTGCAAAAAGTAAGAGGTGGAATCTAGATCTAAATGGAATAAAAGTTATTTAAAAGGATTGTAATCAATCTATTAAAATTGCCATGTATATTAGTCCCTTCTCACACTGCTATAAAGAGCTACGTGAGACTGGGTAATTTCTGAAGAAAAGAAGTTTAATTGACTCACAGTTCTGCAGATTTAAGAGGAATCATGACTGGGAGGCCTCAGAAACCTTAAAATCATGGTAGAAGGCAAAGGGGAAGTAGGTACATCTTGCTAAGGTGGAGCAGGAGAGAGAGGTGGGAAGGGGGTTAAGGGGGAAGTGGCACACACTTTCAAACAAACCTGTCTCATGAGAACTTAATCAGTACCATGACGAGAACAGCAAGGTAGAGATCCACCCCCATGATCAAATCATCTCCCGCCAGGTCCCTCCCCCAACACTGGGGATTACAATTCAAGTGAGATTCGGGTGAGAACACAGAGCCAAACCATGTCACCTTTATAAAAGGTTCATTATTCTTTTGGATAAAAAAATTAAAGTATTGTTACAAATTATGAAATCATGTGCTTGAACCCAGGCTTCAGAGGATGTAAGATGATTCCATACATTTAACAACTAATGTGTGAATCTGGGCAATCACTTTTTCTGGACATTTCCTTTATTTAGTTTCAACATATTTATCACTTGTTTTGCTTGCTGCTTGTTCATAATTGTTAACAGAAAGCAAAGAATCAATACCGCTACACATAAAACTTTGTAATGGTCCTACTACACCCAAACTATCATTAAGGACAATAAGAACTTTTGAGCAACTGTTTAAAACACAGTCTAGGTCTGGTGTGGGTGAAATCCCTCAGCTTTTGTTTGTCTTGGAAAGTTTTTGTTTTTCCTTCATGTTGGAAGAATATTTTTGCCAGATACACTATTCTAGGGTAAAAGATTTTTTCCTTTGGCCCCATTAAATTTATCATGCCACTCTCTCCTGGCCTAAAGGTTTCCATGGAAAAGTCTGCCAGATGTATTGATGCTCCATTTATGTTATTTGTTTCTTCTCTCTTGCTGCTTTTAGGATTCTTTTTTTAATCCTTGATCTTTAGAGCTGATTGTTAAATGCCTTGAGGTAGTCTTCTTTGTATTAAATCTGCTTGATGTTCTCTAACCTTCATGTACTTGGATATTGATATCTTTGTCCAGGTTTGTAAATCTATTTTCCCTTTGAATAAACTTTCTATACCTAATTATTTTTCTACCTTCTCTTTAAGGCCAATAACTCAGGTTTGCTCTTTTTGAGGCTATTTTCTAGATACTGTAGGAATGCTTCATTTAAAAAAAAATCTTTTTCTTTGTCTCTTCTGATTGTATATTTTCAAATAGCCTGTGTTAAGGATTACTAATTCTTTCTTCTGTTTAATCTATTCTGCTATTAAAAGGCTCTGGTGAAATTTTTAGTATGCCAATTGTATTTTCAGCTCCAGAATTTCTGCTTAATTATTTTAAATTATTTTAATCTCTTCATTAAATATATTTGATACAATTCTGAATTTCTTCTCTGTGTTATCCTGACTTTCCTTGAGTTTCCTCAAAACAGCTATTTTGAATTATTTGAAAAGTCACATATCTCTGTTTCTCCAGCATTGGTCCCTGGAGGCTTATTTAATTCATGTGGTGAGCTCATGTTTTCTTGGATCATCCTGATGCTTGCAGATGTTTGTTTATGTCTGGATAATGAAGGGTTAGCTATTTATTTTAGTCTTTGTAGTCTGGGCTTGTTTACACCCATCTTTCTTCGAAAGGCTTTCCAGACATTCGAAAGGACTTTGGTGCTATGCTCTAAGTTGTATCTGCTTTAGGGGACACCAAAACCCAGTAATGCTGCGGTTCCTGCAGGCTTACAGAGGTACCACCTTGGTGGTCTTGGATATGTTCCAGAAGCATCTGGATTACAAGGCAGAGACTCTTGTTCTCTTCCCTTACTCTCTTCAAAACAGAGTCTCTCTCTCTCTGTGTTCTGAGCCACCTAGGGCTGGACCGACTGTTACAAGCGTTGCCGTGGCCACTACCACTGGAATTGTGCTGGTGCCAGCACTGCACTGGGTCTCCTGCAAGGCCTGCTGAAATCAATCTTTGGACCCTGGGGCTCTACAATCAGGAGGTAGCGAAGTCAGCCCAGCCTCTGTCCTTTTCTTCAGGGTAGTGAGTTCTCCCAGTCTCTGAGTGGCTCTATAGGTACAATCCAGGAGCCAAAGACTACAGTTAAAAACCTTAGGAGTCTACCTGGTATTCTAATATACTGTGGGTTAGCCATTACTCAAACCAAAGTCCTTCCCACTCTTACCTCCCTTTTTCAAAGGCAGAATAGACTCAAACCATGGCCATACCACCACAGGATCATAGGAAATACTACCAGACTATTGCTGATGTTCCCTTAAGGCCTTAGGGCTCCTCAGCCAGCTTGTGGTGACCCTCCGGTAACTGAGCTCCCCTCTGGCCCAGTACAGGTCTAGAAATGCCATCCAACAGCCACATCCTAGAATCCAGATGATCTCCCCACTGTGGCTGAGCTGGTACCTAAGGTGTAAGTCACAGTCTCCTTTACTTCTTCTTCTGCTTTTCTCAAGCAGAAGGAGTCTCATCCCATAGCCACCACAGCTGGGAGTTTGCTGATTCCCACATGAAGTCATCATGTCTCAGAGTCTCACCTAGGGTTCTCAATGTACTGTCTTGGTATTGCTACTGGTTGTTCAGGGGCCAAGAGCTCTTCAGTTAGCTCATGATGAATGACGCCCGAACTGGGTCCTTTCCTTCACAATAGCAGGTTCCCTCTGGACCAGTGTGTGTCTAGAAATGTTATCTGAAAGTTAGGACCTGGAACAGGGACATCACAACTGTGACTGGTGTCCTATCCTGCTGTGGCTAAGCTGGTATACCATATGTCAGACAAAGTCCTCCCCACTCTTCCCTCTCCTCTCCTCAACAGAAAGAAGGGATCTTTTCTGGAGACATAAGCTGTGCAGCCTGGAATTAGGGAAGGAGTGATGCTAGCAATACCTTAGACACCCCAGCTGATGTCTCGGCAGGTCATGTGCCCTCACAGTCCACTGTCTCTGGACCCAGTTCAACACTAGAAATCACCCAGGAGTTGCAGTTCTTATATCCTAGATTGCTTCTCAAGTTTACTTAGAGACACAGAGCACTGTAGACCTTAGTGGTGAGGCTTGTAGGAACTCAAGTTCCAGCCTCTGGGATAAGTGATTCCCCTCTGGCTAGGGCTGGTTCAAATGCTTTTCCATGGGTTGGTGTCAGCTGAATTTGGTCTACTTTTTCTTTCTTCTATAACTAGGTGGCACTGCATTCAATGCCTCACAGTTGCTGTGCTCTCCCTCTTCCAGAGCACATGAACACTCTGCATCACACCACTGCTGCCAAGGGATGGGGAAGAAGAAGTGATATGGTTTGGTTCGGTCCCCACCCAAATCTCATCTTGAATTCATATGTGTTGTGGGAGAGACCCAGTGGGAGGTAATTGAATCATGGGGGCAAGTCTCTCCAAAGCTGTTCTTGTGATAGCGAATAAGTCTCACAAGATCTGATGATTTTTAAAAAGGGTAGTTTCCCTGCACAAGCTCTCTCCTTTTGTCTGCCACCATGTGAGACATGCCTTTCACGTTTTGCCATGATTGTGAAGCATCCCCAGCCATGTGGAGCTGTAACCATTAAGCTCTTTCTTTTATAAATTGCCCAGTCTCTGGTAGATCTTTATCAGCAGTGTAAAAACAGACTAATACAGGTAGAATTGATGACTCGAGGCTGTTTTTCACACCACTTCAGTGCCTCTTTCTGTGATATGAAGTTAAAACCAAGTACTATGAGTGCTTACTTGATTTTTGGTTCTTATGAAGGTGTTTTTTGTGTGTGTGTGTGTGTGTGTGTGTATGTGTGTGTGTGTGTGTGTGTGTGTGTGTGTGTGTGTGTGTAGATGGTTGTAAATTGGTGTCCTTGCCAGGGGATTAGGAGGGGACAATTAGTGGAGCCTTCTCTTCTGCCATCTTGCTCTGCCCCCTTTTAGAATACCGTAATTTTTGAAAATTCAGAGCTCAGTACAACTTCTTAATTAAAATTCTAGGCAAAAGCATGAAATAAAGTTAAATGTATGTTGTTTCTACACATCTATCTCACACAAAGATAAATATACTCCTTTGATACATTCCCTAAAACCCAGAGTACAAGCAAACATCAAATACTTAGTCCAAATACAACAGCTTTATTTGGACTGTAAGTGGCATGAGTAGCAGAGGAAGTTGAATTTGAATATGAGTATTGCGTGTTTTGAGAGAAAAAATTTTGGAATATCAATGATAGCAATAGATTGTGATGATGGCTGGCAGATATGTTTCTGCAGACTGATGTAGAGGTTATTATGTATTGAAAAAGATTTTTAGGAGAGAAGACAGTTCAGATGGTGAAAAGTGCATCATCCATTGCTTTTGAGACTCAGGGAGAGATAAATACATTAGGATAAGTGAATAGAAAAATATCACCTAACTTCAATGTTATAACTTCTAAGAAAAATCACTTGTCTCTAGAAAAAAGAGAAATGTATGGCAAATTGCCTGGGTGGTTAGGCTACAAACTTGGAATACACTTTTGGGTCAGAGCGCAGGAACATATTCTAGGATAAGTGGTACTGTTTGACCTGATGCACTACTAGAAGCTGTTTTGTTCTTAGAGGGAGGTTGTCATAAGAGAAAAAGCACTTGAACTCTGGCTGCAGCATATTGCAAAATTTAGAAATGGTAATGCTTATTCGGGAGACTTGGGGAGCCTGTCATATGTATTTTTACATTTTATACATTGATAAACATTTATCACTGTCCATGATCACCGCTAGTAATTAGGTCCTCATGTTGAAAGCACTGAGAAACATGAACAGTTTTGCGGCACATTCCTAGTACAATTCAAAATGAGGACAAAAATGACTCTAGAATACTGTAGTCTGTAAATTATACTCCAGAAGTTTGTACATGTAACAGTGACTCTCTAGCTGTGTTTCAAGGAATCCTAGGGCTCTAAGAAGGTACCCTGAGTGTTTTCTGGAGGTAATCATTGAAGCTAGGGCTTCAGTTCCTCTGCTTCTACTTTAATTAGGACTGTTCTATCAGTACATGGTTTATATACAGGGATTTTGTGAAAGCTTTCACTTTAAAAGAAATTTTTGGCCTCTTGATTTTTATTTTGATATCAGCTCTTTATCTCATCAGGTACAAATAATACAAAGTTCACAGGTAGGAACTGGCCTGCAGGCCATATTTTGAATAGCACTTGTGTAGGAAATCCTATAGGAACTACCTCTGACCCTTAAGTTAACCACAGATGTACATCTGAAGACTTTGAACAATAGCTTTTTCAGCAAAATAGAATAGTGAAGTGTTTCTTCCCTAGCAATAATATGATGGCTTAGACCCTAGAGAAATATCAAGTCAGAATGAGAGAAATTGAACAATTGAACAAATGTGCCTGGAAAATGAGTCACAGCTGGATCCACCTACCTCATGAGTGTTTGCTGGCAATGGGGAGACTATTAGAATATTAAGAAGTTAAAGTGCCTGCCATCACATACTGTATTTTTATTAAGGCTATGGAGATTCAGAATTAGGAGAGTATCTAAAGGGAGGCAGTGTGGCAACACAGTTAGATGCTTGAGTCTGGTTTTATATTGCCTAAGTTCAAAAACTAATGGTACCACTTCTCAGCTTCACAAATCAGATGATTAACATAACTTCATTAAACCTCAGTTTACCTATAAAATATGATAATCATACCTACTGGGGTTGTTATGAGGATTAAATAATTTATGTAGAACACTCAGCATACAACATGCTTAATATATGTTAACCATGTTATTTTTTTGAATCAAATTAAAGTATTTTTTATAGTACTTGAGCCAACACTAAAATGAGAGCATAATGGCAGAATAGGACTTCCTAGCACTAGTCCCCTTGCAGAAATGGCAATTTGAACAACTATCCATGCATGAAAATACCTTTAAAAGAGCGAAGTAATTCAAGTGAGAGATTATATCACCTAATTGTAGCATAAAAATAATTTTAAAAAAGAGGCACAAAAGTAGGAAGATCACTTTCACATCACCAATATCACCTGTACCCCAAGCCTTGGCAGCAGAGCATGAAGAGAGACACTTTGTGCGTGAGAGGAATAGAATTATGTGGGAAGACCCTAGAGACCCTGGTACCAGGCCTACCCAAGAGAAACATGGCACTAGACCAGCACCTGTAGCCACAGGCTTTAGACTAGCACCTTCACACTCAGGTTCCAATCTAGTTCTGGTACCAGGCTGGTCTTCTTAGTCTGAGGTCCAGGCTCATCCCAGTGGACCCAGACTACAGGACTACTCCTGATAAAGACAAAGGCACATCCCTACAATCTGAAGCTTCATGTCTATCTACTTACTGACCTGTGTATTATGCCAGCCCACACAAGGACTCAAGCAGCAAGTTTGCCCATTGACCCCTCCAGTTGGTCCACCCAGAATCTACATGGACTAACTAGTATAGGACTTTTCTTACCAGATTTACTTTATAAACACTGTAAGAGTTGCCTGTTTTCTTCAAATGCGCAAACACCAACACAAGGCCACAAGAATAAAAAAGAATCAGGTAAATGTGACACCACCAGTGGAGCAAAATAAAACACCAGCAATGGAGCTTAAAGAAGTGGAGATCTGTGAACTGCCTGATGAATAATTCAAAATAATATTCTTAAAGAAATTCAGTGAGCTACAAGAAACACAGACAACTAAACAAAAATTTAAAAGAAATACATAAACAAAATACGAAGTTCAACAAATAGATAGAAAGCATATCAACCAAACATAAATTTTGGAACCAGAGAACACAATTACTAAATTGAAAAATTCCACAGGAAGTTTAAACAGTGGACTCAATCAAGCAGAAGAAAGAATCTGTGAGCCTAAAGACAAGTCACCAGAGGAGAGAGAAGAAAGAATAAAAAAGAGTGACATAAGCCTAGGGGACTGATGAGACACCATGAGTTAAACCATTGTACACATTATGGTAGTCTCAGAAGAAACAGAGACAGAGAAAGGAGAAGAAAGCCTGTTTAAATAAACAATAAGAGAAAACTTCCCAAATATGTAGAGAAAAATGAACGTTCAGACCTATGTAGCCCAACATACCCCAAATAGATTAAATGTAAGAGATCATCACTGAGGCACACTGTCACAAAATTATCAAAAATCAAAGAGAAGTTTGAAAGCAGCAAGCAAAAGGCAGCATGGCATATATGAAGGAATCTTCATAGGACTATAAGTGAATTTCTCAGTGGAAACTTTGTAAGCCAGGAGAGAGTGGAAAGATACATTCATAGTACTGGGGCGGGGTGGGAGGGGGAACCTGTCAACCAAGAATATTTTACCCAATAAGGTCTTCTTTCAGTTATGAAGAAGCAATACAGACTTTCTCTAAACAAAAACTATGGGAGTTAATCACTACTAGACCTATCTCACAAAAAATGCTAAAGAGAGTTCTTCAAGTTGAAGCAAAAGGATGATAACTAACAATATGAAATTATGTGAAAGCATAAAGCTCACTGTAAAGATAAGAATATAAGTACATTTGGAATTTTCCAATACTGTAATGGCGGTACATAAACATCTTTTAACTCTACTATGAAAGTTGAAAAGCAAATGTGTTACATATAATTATAGCTATATTGATTTAACAAATACATCATATATAAAATATGTAAATTCTACCATTGATAACATAAGATGTGTAAAGAGAATGTGTAGAGTATTAGTATGTAGTAAAAGCTAAGTTGTTATCACTTTAAAATAGACTATTATAACCATCAAGTATTTTATGTAAGCCTTGTGGTAATCACAAAGCAAAAGCATATAGCAGATATATAAAAGATAAAGGAAAATAAGTCAAAACATACTACTATAAAAAATTAAATAGGAAAGGAAAGCAGCAAGAGATGGATAATGGAACAATGGAACTACAAAACAGTTAGAAAATGGTTATTAAAGAGGCAGTATTGATTCCTTACATACTAATAATAACTTTAAAGATAAAATGACTAAATTCTTCAATCAAGAGACACAGAGTCATTGAGTGGATAAACTAAAAGATCCAGCTCTATGGTGCCTATAAGAAATTCATTTTAGTTTTAGGAATACACATAGGCTGAGTGAAGAGTGGAAAAAGGTATTCTATATGAATTGTAACCAAAAAAGAGCAGAGATGGCTATGCTTATGTAAAACAAAATATATTCTAAATCAAAAACTATTACAGGGTACAAGAAAGGTCATTGTATGATGAAAGGAGGTCAATTCCTCAAGAAACTATAACAATTGTAAGTATATATGCACCCTACATTGGAGCACCTAAATATATAGAACTAAAGAAAGAAATAGATATTAATACTATAATCGTAGGGAACTTCAGTACCCCAACTTCACCAATAGGATGGATTATCAGGACAGAAGATCAAAAGGAAACAGTGGGCATGAACAACACTATAGACAAAACAAACCAACAGATATATACAGAACATTTATCCAATAGCAGCAGAAAAAATGTAAACATTCTTCTCAAGTACACATGGAATATTTTCCAGAATAGATCATATGTTAAGTCACAAAACAAATCAACAAATTTAAGATTATTGAAATTATAACAAGTATCTTCTGACCACATGGTATAAAACAAAATCATTAACAGGAGGAAAATTGAAAAATTCACAAATATGTGGAAATTAAATAACACACTCCTAAGCAACTAATGAGTCAAAGAAGAAATCAAGTGGAAATTTTAAAATGTCATGAGGCAAATGAATGTAGAAACATAACACACAAAAAATTATGAGATGCAGGAAAAGTAATTCTCAGAGTGTAGTCTATAGTAATAAATTCCAGCATGAAGAAAAAAGAAAAATCATCCCCAAACAACCAAACTTTACAACTCAAGGAACTGGAACAATAAGATAAAATAAGCTAAAGTCAGCAGAAGGAAGGAAATAATAATGATCAGTGTAAAAATAAATGAGATGGAGACTAGAAAAAGTATATAAAAGATCAGTGAGACTAATAGTTGTTTTTTTTGAAAAGATAAATTATTCTTTTGCTAAATAACTAAGAAAAAAGACAGGAGACAATTATAAATGAAAAATGAGACACTACAACTGATACAACAGGAATACAAAGAATCATAAAAGACTACTATGAACAGTTATACACCAAAAAAATCAAATAACTTTGAAGATATGAATAAATTCTTAGAAACATACAACTTAACCACAAACTAATCTTGAAGAGATCAAATGTCTAAACAAACCAATAATGAATAAGGAGACTGAATCAGCAATAATACTAAAAAATTTGCAACAAAGAAAAGCTCAAGACTTGCTTACTTCACTGGCGAAATCTACTAAATATTTAAAGAATTATGGCCTGTAATTTCCAGTTTCCTCCAAAAGTTGGAGAGGAGGGAACACTTCCAAACTCAGGTATTACACTTATACCAAAGCCAGACAAGGTCATTATAAGAAAAGAAAATTACAGACCAATATTCCTGATGAATATAATGCAAAAGTTCTCAACAAAATATTACTAAATTGAATTAAACAGTGCATTAGAAGTATCGTATACTATGAACAAGTATGATTTAGCCCTGGGATGCAAAGATTAAGTACCACATACATGTGATACACCACATTAACAGAATGAGGGACAAAAACTGCATCTCAATAGATGCAGAAATAATATTTTATAAAATTCAACATTTTCAGTAATAAACAACTCTCAACAAATTATGTGCCTCAACATAATAAAGGCAATTTACGACCAGCCCACAGCTAACATCATACTCAACAGTGAAAAATTAAAAAGCTTTTCCTCTAAGATGAAGATCAAGACAGGAATGCTTACTCTCCCACTTTTGCCACTTTCATTATAGTCCTGGAAGTCTTAACCAGAGTAGCTAGATAATAAAGAGGGAAAAAAGGCAATCAAGTCAGAAAAGAAGAAATAAAATTTTCCATATGATCTCATATATACATACCCTAAAGAATTCAACAAAAAAATTGTTAGAACTAATAAATTCAGTAAAGTGGGAGGACACAAAATCAAAATACAGGCCAGGCGCAGTGATTCACATCTGTAATCCAAGCACTTTGGGAGACTGAGACAGGTAGATCATGAGGTTAGGAGATTGAGACCATCCTGGCCGAAGCCCCATATCTACTAAAAATACAAAAATTAGCCAGGTATGGTGGCATGTGCTTGTAGTCTCAACTAGTCAGGAGGCTGAGGCAGGAAAATCACTTGAACCCAGGAGGCTGGAGGTTGCAGAAAGCCAAGGTTGCACCACTGCACTCCAGCCTGGGCAACAGGGTGAGGCTCCATCTCAAAAAACAAAAAAACAAAACAAACAAACAAACAAAAAACATACAAAAGTCAGTATCTATTCTATACACTCAAACTATGTGAAAAAGAAATCAAGAAAACAACCCTATTTACAATAGCTGTAAAAAAATAGAACACTTAAGAATAAGTGAAAATAAAATACAGGTTGAATATTCCTTGTCTATAATACTTAGGATCAGAAGTGTTTTGGATTTTGGAATATTTGCAGTTGAGCATTCCAAATCTGAAACTCTGAAATTCAAAATACTCCAGAGAGCATTTCCCTTGATTGTTATGCTGGTGCTCAAAAAGTTTTGAATTTTGTAGCCTTGCTGATTTCAGATGTTTGAATATGAGTTGCCTAACCTATACTTACAAATAAATTTAACCAAGTCAGTAAATGCTCTATTCACTGAAAACTATAAAGCATTCATAAAATAAATTGAAGAAGAGGCAAATAAATGGAAGGATATCCTGTGTTCATGGAGTAGAATAATATTGTTACAAGTGATCTACAAATTGGCAATCCCTGTTAAAATTGCAATGGTATTTTTCATAGAAATAAAAAAAATCTTAAAATTTATGCAAAACCACAAAAGATCCCAAATAACAAAAGCAATTATATGCAAAAAGAACAAAGCTGGAGTCATCATATTACCTGATTTCAAAATATATTCAAAGCTATAGTAATCAAAACAGTATGGTGATGGCATTAAACCAGACCAATGTAAAAGAATATAAAGTCCAGAAATATATCCACACATTTATAAGCAAATAATCTTTGACAAAGTTGCCAAGAATACACAATAGGGAAAGAACAGTCTCTTTACTAAATAATATTTGGAAAAACTGAATATCCACATGCAGAAGAATGAAATTATCACAATGATGATTAAATTTCAGTGTAGATCTTTTTCTCATACCATATACAAAATCACCTCAAAATGAATTAAATACTTAAGTGTAAGATCTGCAAATGTTAAAGTACTAGAAGAAAACATAGAAAAAAAGCTTCTTGACGTTGGACTAGACAATGAGTTTTTGGAAATAACTCCAAAAGCACAGGCAACAAAAGCAGAATGGACAAATAGAACTGTATCTAACATATCAGCGTTCGCACAATAAAGGAAACCATCAACAGAGTACAGTGACAACATATGAAATGAGAGAAAATATTTGCAAACTCCACACTTCATGAGGAGTTAATAGCCCACATATATAAGGAACTCAACTCAATAGAAATAAAACAAATAACTTGATTTAAAAATGGGTAAAGGAATAGGGTTTTCTTGAAAAAGACAGTATCCTCCCTTAGTCCATTTATGATGCAGCTATAACAAAATACCTTAGCATGGGTAAATTATAAACAATAGAATTTCATTTCTCACAGTTCTAGAGGCTGGGAAATCCAAGATCAAGGTGCCAACACTTAGTGGCTGGTGAAGGCCTTCTTGCTGAGTCCTTACATGGTAGAAGGGGCAAACACTGTGTTCTCACATGGAAGAAAGAGAAGAGAGAAAGAGAGTGAAGCAGCTCTCTCGCCTCTCTTTTAGAAGGGCACGAATCTGGCATGCGCGGTGGCTCACACCGGTAATCTCAGCACTCCGGGAGGCCAAGGGAGGCAGATCATCTGAGGTCAGGAGTTTGAGACCAGCCTGACCAACATCGTGAAACCCCAAATCTACTAGAAATACAAAAAAATTAGCCGGATGTAGTGGTGTGCACCTGTAATCTCAGTTACTCAGGAGTCTGAGGCTGGAGAATCTCTTGAACCTGAGAGGCGAAGGTTGCAGTGAGCCAAGAATGCACCACTGCACTTCAGCCTGGGTGGCTGAGCAAGACTCCATCTGAACAAAAAAAAAAAAAAAAAAAAAAAAAAGAAGGACACTAATCCATAATCCATTGATGAGGGCTCCACCTTCATGACTTAACATTTAAAGGCCCCACCACTTAATCTATCTCACTGGTGATCAAGTTTCAACATAGGAATTTTGGAGGACACATTTAGACCACAGAATACCCAAAGAAATGAAATAAGTATATCAAATAGATGTCTGTATTCCCATGTTCATTGCAGAATTATTCATAATAGCCAGGATATGATATCAATGTAAGTGTTCATCTACAGATAAATGGATACCTAAAATAGATAAATGTATAATGGAATACTCTTAAACCTTAAAAAAAAGAAGGAATTCTTATCATTTTCGACAACATGATGATATGTAAAATAACCCAGGCACAGAAAGACAAATACTACATGGTGTCATTTATATGTGGAATTTAAAAAGCCTAACTCATAGATGCAAAGAGTAAAATGGTGGTTGTCTGGGCAGGGGAAGGGGTTGGGGGGAAGGAGAAAAGATGTTGGCCAAAGGGTACAAAGTTTCAATTAGATAAGATGAATAAGTTCTGAAAATCTTTCATAGAGCATGGTGACTATAGTTAATAACCATTTGTTGTATATGTGAAAAGTGCTGAGAGTAGATCTTAAATGTTCTCATCACAAAAATTTTAGCTATGTAAGATGATGAATATATTAATCATCTTGATTGTTACAATCACTTTACAATGTCATATATAATAACATCATAGTTCACACCCAAATATATACAATTTGTTTGTCTATTATATCTTAATAAAGCTAGGGAAAAAAGAAGACATCATGCCAATAATGATTTATAACATTAAAATGAATCATAGATATGTTAAATATTATTGAATTAGGAGCAAGAGGAAAATGCATTATATAGGGGGAAAGGATCATATCAAGTGTCAAAGTTTATATCTTGCCATTCTATACATATATGAAAGGGTGATAACGTTTTTTATTTTGGCTTCTGTCCTCTTTCTTCTTCTTATTTTTTTCCTATTATACCTTAAGTTCTGGGGTACACGTGCAGATTGTACAGGGTTGTTACATAAGTGTACACTTGCCATGCTGGTAGTTTGCTACAACCAAGGGTGATAAAATTTTGCACCTAGCTTTGGTAAGCTGAACACTGTAGAAAACAAACCAATATATTTCAGATTCTGTGAATGAATCCTGAAGAACTACAGAAGTAAATATAAGTTCTTCCTCTGAAATTTTCTACTTTACTGCATCTGGAATCAACTTGGCAAAGTCCTTCACAGATCACTTCCCCCAGTCAAATCCTAGATGCTTTTCTAAAGATCACAGTTTCAGGAAAATACTGTTTATTTTTAATAACAATTTCCTCTGCAAAAGAAGACTCTTACTTTAGATGCTAGTAAAACAGTGATAGAATATACAATACCTTTTAAAAGGTTACCAGGCGTCCCCAAACTTTTTACACAGGGGGCCAGTTCACTGTCCCTCAGACCGTTGGAGGGCCGCCACATACTGTGCTCCTCTCACTGACCACCAATGAAAGAGGTGCCCCTTCCTGAAGTGCGGCGGGGGACAGGATAAATGGCTTCAGGGGGCCGCATGCGGCCCATGGGCCGTAGTTTGGGGATGCCTGGGTTAAACCATGGAAAAAGTATCCCTGGACATAAATCCCATGACATCAGAACAGTGCTAGGTAACTCTGACTGGGAAGATACTCATTCAACGGCTTAGCATGAAATGAATAATTGTTGAGCCACTAAAGAAGAAAATACCGACAATATTAACTAGCTTTTGCTTGGTTCCATTAGAAAAAGCATAATCGGAACCAGTCCTAGGCAGCTGACACAGGTGCACTAAGGTCCTGGCTGCCCCTCACTTACACCCACAAAGAGAAAAAAGATTCCCTTTTCCCGAACATTCAGGAGCTCCTAAGACAGGTGAACAGGACTAACGTTCACAGGGATCAGCTCTTGGAGAAAGCATTTGCAAAACAGGGAGTCAGGGATTAGAATAACAGAGAGATGTCATTGGGATCCAGGCCATAGCCACGTCCTAATGCAAGGAGAGAGGCAAGTTGCTCTAGCTTCAGGAGCTGTCATCACCTATCAATACTTCCTTCTTACCATGTGACCACCATTCTTCCAATTATGCATTTTATCCTGCTTCTTCTAGTGAGTTTTCACTGTAGTCTTATGGACGTTGTTCAAAAGGCATCACTTCTGATCAAAATGCCACAAATCCCCCAAAAGTACTGATTCTACCAAAGATATATGATTTCAAGATCTGGTGCTTTTTAAATCTTCTATAAACTGTTTCTTCCTCAAATATGTGTCTATGACTATTTCTCCACTATATCTTTGTGGCAGATGTCATAATATTTATTTAAATGGTTCTCTCTGTGTTCTTGCTATAAATGGCGTTAGAAGAGACTTGAAAGGAAGATTGCTTGAGTTTCTATCACTCTCCATAGCTGCTCCTAGTCGTTGAGGTTTCTACCACCATTTATAAAGAGCTGTTATATCCAGATACATAATATTTAGAGACAAGTGTTTTCTAAATCCAGTTCTACCTCTACCGACAAAGAAAAGGGTATGCAGGAGTTGGGCTAGAAACTGGCTGCTTTCCTAAGCTAAAATTGTCCAAATGGCACTTCCTGATGAGTCAAGGAGAGTCTATGGGCAGGGAGCTTGCATGTCATTACCGAGGTTACTGAAGTACTCCTTGGAGCATATTTTCAGCAGCATTGATTTTACACAGAGACAGATGGGTTAGCTATTTTATTTCATTTGAGGGCTTCAAAAAGCTAGTCTCAAAGCAAATTCTATTCATATGTATGTAATCTCAAATTTTTGTCATAGTTACCTTTTAGAGATACATTTCTTCTAAATAAATAAAGATTTTTTTTTCTCTAAACACTAGGATTACAAATTAGCTAGCCAACACATTAGCAGGGGTTAGTTACCCAATCAATAATTCATCATATCTCTCTTCAATCAGGGGAGCACAGGTATCTGACAGGCGAATAAGAAGTGGCAGTTCACTATGAGAATTAAATAAGGCATTGTCTACAGAGTACTAGGAACTTAGAACATGATGAATAAATAGTAGTTTTCATTACAATTAGAGAAAAAAACCCAGATAGAATGATTATTAGGTTTCGAAGTCAAGCTAAAAAAAGCTCTTTATGATATTGTCTCTTAAATTCTCGGCACCTGCAATGAGAACCAGATATTCCTGCCCCATATGTCTCTGCAGTCCCGGGAGCTCCTGAAATGAAGCCTAAGGTGGGTTTTGTCCTATCATTTCTTATTCTAATACCATTCCCATGAGAATATATATGATTAATATTAGATTAATCTTGGATACGGAGAAGAGAACACAAAAAATACCAGGTAAGCTTTTGGAGGCAGGAGTGGCTTATTCTGTCTGTTCTAATTACCCTGAATAATTTGAAAAAGAAAAATAATTCTATATAGGCCACTGAATGGGATCTCATTTTCTATGAGAGGTAAGATCCAGCTTCCTCTGGAAAACCACCAAATAAAACTCGCTTCATCACTTACTGGTGCCATAAGTTCTTTAGATGAGTTAAGAAGAGAGGTTATTTTTATCTAAAGCTCTTACCCCTGGACAAATCGCTCAACCTCTGTGAGTCTTGGTTTTCTTGTCTATGAAATGAGTATACTGTCAATATGCTCTACTTCATCAATTGTTATGAAAATCAATATGAACTTTTATTAAAAAATGCTTATGGAAAAAATGTTTTGGGTAATCTACTGGGCATTGAAGTCACAAAAAAGGAGTAAGGCATAGTCTCCCCCTCACACAGGGAGTTACACACATAAATAATGGCTGCTCATGATAAAAAGAATACCATAATGGAGATACATCAAAAACTCATTTGTCTATTAAGTTAGTACTGAAAGAAAAGTGGCTATCAAAAAGTTCATTTAAGTAGAATATTATATGAGTGATATGTGTGTGTGTGTGTACATGTATCTATCTATGTATCTATCTATGTATCTATCTATGTATCTATGTATCTATGTATCTATCTATGTATCTATCTATCTATCTATCTATCTATCTATCTATCTATCTGCCTATCTATCTCTTTAACTTAACCCAAACAAATACATACTTGTTGGTCAAATTTTTCATGTTCTATGTAGTTTCTTGTTCATGAATCTACTGATTGGAATGTTTAGTTCCATTTCTTCTATAAACCATACCTATAAGATACTGTGCATGCTTCCCGATCAGGATGGTATTGTTAAAGTAAAACGTGAGCTTAAAGAACCTTGGAGAACTAATTTGCAAAGACACTTATAATTCCAGGAGTTTAGAATAGACACTGCAGAGAGCATGTGATTTCCAGCTGGATCATAAGGGAGCTCCACAGTTTAAAGGAAAAAAGGAGCTGTTAAGGAATTGGGGAAGGTAGAAGGGCCTTTGAGGGAGAGGAAACAATATATGGAAATCAGAAACAGATGAATCATGGAAGATATGCTTCAGGCACACTTTCCCAACATCCTTGGGAAATGTGGCCAAAGGATAGGTGCCTGAGAGAAACTGAACAGATAGGTATGATTTTAATCACCGTGCTCAATTTTTCAACAACTCCAACTTATGCATACTAGATCATCTAAGCTTTCTGAATATTCAGTTTATCTTTATGTCACTATGGTCAAATTTCTGAACAGGTTCATCTACCATACCTGCTTCCATACATGGGAAAAGAGAGAGGTCAAGAAAATCATCAACATAGACATTACTCTAGTCTATGGAATTGAGGCATACTTCACCAACCTCACCACTAGTGAACTGAGAAGATGCAAGACCTGTTTACCTGGGGCCAGGCAAGCATAAGGGTAAACTTCACCAGTCATCCTGCTGAAAACCTGTGATTGCAAAAAGGTGTTGCATAGCACCACGTAATGTTAGAAGGCTGATTTTCACCACCATGCTTTCCCTTAGGGATCACTCCTTACCTGACTTACTCATTTTTCATTATGAGCTCAAATGCCACCTATCCATAGACAGTGATCCCTGACCTCTATCTCATTGTCCCTTAGTCTGATAACAATACTCATTCTATGTCCTGCAATAACATACTTCTTGAATGTTATTTCATTCTGTCTTGGTAATGTATCTGTATCTGTAAGTGGATTGTAAGCTTCCTGGGGATCTTTATTTTCTGGACTCTATTTCTCCCAACAGTGTCTTCTGTAATGTAGTCGGTAGTTTTGCAGTAAGTGCTAATTTGTTCAGCTGAAGAAAGAAAAGTATGAATAAGAGGTTTTGCTATCCTGGAAGAGAAACAGTTGCATTTAGGAAACATGCTTTTAAAAATGATGGCAATATTTGTAAGTACATTTGGAAAGGGTCTAGTGTTCAGGCGCAAAGACATAAAGAAGGCTGGAAAGTAGGAACTTAAAGTTCAGAGAAATTGGGATGATTTACCATGAAAATGGAGAAAATTTGGCATAGTTAATAAGAGAATATAATTATGTACATCAAATGGTTAAATAAAGAAAGATTCGTAGCTGTCTCTAAGCTCTACTGAGGATGTAACTAAGAGGAATATAATTCAGTTTATTTAATTTTCTTCCACATATTTCTTCATATTAGAAAGAATATGAAGAAATTTATTCATCTACCATGTTTCTGTGTCACTCTGTAGAAACAAAGGGAGCAATAATACTTTACGGGCCATTAGAATTTTGTTAAGCTGGTATGTAAAAATGCACATTGGTCAGTGTCTGGGCCAGTGTTGTTAAGTCTAAATTTTATCTTAAAATTAGTCAGTGCTGACAATGCCTTTCAGAGATCTCCTAGACTGCCTTTATCTAATCCAGGCGTCCCCAAACTATGGCCCACCCGCGGGCCGCATGCGGCCCCCTGAGGCCATTTATCCGGCCCCCCGCCGCACTTCAGGAAGGGGCACCTCATTCATTGGTGGTCAGTGAGAGGAGCACAGTATGTGGCGGCCCTCCAACGGTCTGAGGGACAGTGAACTGGCCCCCTGTGTAAAAAGTTTGGGAACGCCTGATCTAATCTATTATGTGTGCTAGGCCCCTTGTATATGTGTTCTATACGTAAACGTGTTTAATAGACATGATTAGACTGGGCTTGGAGTGGCAGTGTTCTATCCAGATTATAGCGCTGGTTTAGATGAGGAAAAGAGAAAGCCAACAAAGGACCACATGCTTATCCACAACACAACAATGGGACCCTGAGAACCTTCTCCATCAATCAGAAGAAGCAGCTTGTTCTAGTTCTTAACAGCTAAGGAGAGTTGGCAAAGCAGATAGAACCATCCTTAATTAGACATTCAATCAGCCTGTATGTGTATCCGTCAAAGTAGATGTTACTTGAAAAAATCACTTAGACCATCATAACATGTAAGACATTTTTCATATTAGCATTACTTTTGTCTTACAGAGTGATAACTGCTAACAAATGCAGTTTCACTATTATAAAGAATGGGAGAATCCAGGCACGTTTGTGTGTGTGTGTGTGTGTGTGTGTGTGTGTGTGTGTGTGTATGTATGTATGTGTGTGTGTATGTGTGTGTGTTTATGCGAGAGAGAGAGAGAGAAAGAGAGAGAGAGAGAGAGCGAGAGAGAGAGAGAGAGAGAAACTGAATCTTTATTTGTTGTCAGAAGACAAAACTTCACAGCAGCAAAAGAGATAGACTCACCCCAGAGTTAGCTGAGTGCAGAAGAAAATCATTTAATGAATACTTTACCCTACTCTGGGGCCGATTTGCAACTCATCACTAAAGAGCTGTAGTGGGAAGGATGAGGAGAGAGAGAGGATTATTTCTTTCACTTCCGCAGTCTGTTGACCTCACTCTTTCCCTGAATAAGTGAGTCTGTGGTGGTGCCAGCATTCATGGTTTTCCACAAACTAAGTTATACAGAGAACCACAGCTATTTTCAGTAGAATCAGACCCCAGCTGAGTAGCATTCTGCCCTTTTTGCTTTTTTCCCAGAAGTGCAGAAATAAATACAAAATGACCTGAAACTAAGCATTAAGAACAAATGCACTTCTTCAGTTCTCTTTTTCCTCCCACGATCATATTAAGGATAACAACAACAACAGCAACACATTATTTCTCTCCTCATTCAAGACTCACTTAAGCAAAACATTTACTATCTGGATGATTAACCGATCATTTTTGGTTCTATCATGGCAATTAAAGTTACCACTCTGGTAATTATTCCTTTTGAATGGAAGTACAGCTACCTTTTTAGATGAGGATCTCAACAACCATCAAAAACAAATAAATACACACACACACACATATACAAAATAAAAACACCCTGGACTGATTAAATTAAAACAAAGGGAAATTAGCGTGAGATTCCTTCTTGATTGAATTACAGTTTTCAAAATGATGAATGTTATCCATGAATGTTTTAAGGTTCACTTTAATGCATATTTTATCAACTTTGAATGCATCACAAATTTCTCTTTTAATTTAGCCTTTTAAAAATAGTAAAATGAAAACTGTCTTGCCCAGATTTAATGGGATATTAGTTCTCTCCTCACATATTCTGTCTGGTCTTGTGAGAGTGACCCATTGTGCCTAAGTACAACAGTTTCTTTGCAGCACTGAATCTTAGACACTGAAGACAGCCTCTCTTCAATGGGGTTACTACAGGGGAAGAAAGAAAATTTCAGTGCCTCATAGAAGGGACAATCTAATCCTCTTTGCTGGTACATCTGCTGTGGCAGTTTTGCTCTGCAAATCAAAAGGCACCCCATTAATTAGAGTTCCTTTTCCTTTCATTTTTATTCAGCTTGTGAAATGTGACCAGTATTCACCAAAAAAAAAAAAAAAAAAAAAAAAGAAAGAAAAGAAAAAGAAAAAGAAAAAAATGTTTCAAGCCACTTTAGTCACAAATATCTACCCGAAGGGTGTGCACTTTGATTTGTTGTCTGATTTCCGCTTACTGTTCTTCCTCTAAATTTTTTTTTAAAAGAAGGAGCCCTTCTCCTTTGGCAGAGTGCGATACATTCAGAGAGCTTTACAAAACAAAGCTTTCAGCTCTGAGTCAGCAACAAACTCATCTTTGTTCATGTGGTTCTATTAAGGAAAGAAGGCCAATTTTATGCAGGTTTCTATGGCTGGCTTCACAAAGGCATCTCTCTGTGTGCAAGCTCTCTGGCAGGAACAGCCGACTCTGAGATCATCATTTCAGCAATCACCAGCTGCAATGACGATCAGAGAAAGAAAATCATAAACTGGTTTATATAGTGATTTTCCTGAGGAGACTGAACTATAGAGACTCACTGGTAGGCAATTAATAAAGACAGCTCATTGGCTATATTCACATGGACAGCCCAAGGCTTTCTCTACATTTTCCTTTATCTCTAAACATACTTTGATAGGATATTCATGTTATTTGTCTTGAGGAGGAAGCAAAGCTCATTTACATTTCCCTGGGTTTCCCTGGAAATTCCCAGGAATTCTTGTCCTCCGTTTGATGGTGTTTTACTGTGTTTGGGATTACATTAAACTGTAGTCTCACAGTGTGAGTTCAGGTATTTGTCATTTGTTTAATGATATAGTTAGGTCACTCTAAGATACCCATTTGGCCCATAGGGAGATTGCTTAAGACTTCTGGGATATATCAAAAACATTAAAAATAAACCAAATAGTTCCAAACTCCTGATGCAAGAACTTCAACAAAACACCAGAAGCATGACTTATTTGTCATGAAGTGGAACAGAATGAAGTTTGAAGACATGGATTAGTACAGCACAATCTGTGCTAGTGTTTCTTTAAGAGTGTTCCAAGATAGGTTCATTCATACTTTGATTTAAGAGAAAATTGTCATGTTTGAGTAGAAAATGCTAGTCTTAACAAAATGAAACTTATTTTAATTGCAGGAACTCTGAGAACCCTAAATATGCTAATGTTCATAGTCATTTTCTAAAAGAGATTCCTTCTAAACCCCCTACTGCTACAAGAGCATGTACTTGGACTAGTGCCCCAAAGATCCCACTTTAGGGAAATGCTGAGCAAAGCCAGTGGGGGACTGGCAACTGAAGACATCAAAAGCTCAGGTAGTCATGAACTGCGATGATGTTTGCTAGAGAAACTTCAGACATATTTGTTTCAATATGGATATATTAAATATTTATAGTTAGACGCTATCTGAGACTCGCTACTCAGAAATCAATTACAATGTAAAATGAGAGAGCAGTGTACCTTTCCTGCTGGCCCTGCCCCCAAATGTTGACTTTTTACAGGTAGAGCCTTAGGAAATCTGTTGGTTTATGGATACATAGGTTTTATGATTCTCATTTCAGAGGCTTTGCAGCATAGAGGAAGAGCCATGGTGGAATTTAAGTGAGAAACCTGGGCTAATTAAAGTACATGGAAACCTAGCAGTTACCATGCTGCTCTTTCTTGATTCACGGCTACCAATGAGAGATGCCAGATAATATATTTTTGCCATATGTTAAGTGTGATGTATTCTTTGTTGTTATATAAGATCTGCTAGGAAATACTTCTGTTCATCTTTTTTATTACTTCAAACAAGAAATACTTATTGAGTGCCTACTGTATACCAGATATAGTATAAATGAGACAGAACTGGTCCCTGTCCTCCTGGAACTTACTGACTAGAGGAGAGGAGAGAAAGGACTAATTTCTAGTCATACAGATGATTTATTCTTTTTATAAAAGTCACTGCTGTACATTTAGGACTGAGTGGGTGTGGCAGAAATTGCTGATATTTTGCAAGATTACTGTATTAGATTCATCCTGAAAGCTGCCTAGCCCAAGAGTGTCTGTCTTCTTCACAGGCATTAGGCTGATACTTTGCTATTGCAAATATCTTGCATTTGTGATGACTGTACTTTGGGATAGGCATTCATAATGGGCAAGGGTACATCCTTTGAATTATTTGTCTGGAATTCCTGAGCAACTGTTTCTGTTTTGCAGTGACTGATGAGTCATAGTTCAGATGAGATACAATCAGTGTGCCGATTGTTGCACAAAAACCAGGGTGATTTCTACTTTGGAATGCTTGATACAAGTCTAAACTTATCTGGAGTTAGGAAATAAATTCTAAAGGCACATGCCTTAGTACCTGATATACTACAGCACATAAAGGATCTTTTCGCACTCTTGAAGCAAGCTGGGGCTTGGTTTAAGGGTGTTTTTCTTGTGAAAGAGGGAATTGTGGAAATATTGTGGAGCAAGGAAGTGAGAGGGAAGCTATGACAAAATGGTTCTAATACTCACAAAAGTTATAATACAATTAAAAAAAAATTGTAATCTAGGCTTCTTTCTTCCCAGTTGGCCCTTGGTCTTTGGTCTTTCCCTTTCTCTTTCTACCTCTAGCTCCACCCTATAATTTTGGTGATTATATGTTTGTATGGACATGCCAGACCACCACATCCTAGCTCCATTCTCATTCCTACTTGGCTCTGGGGTGTGTACATCTGAAGTGAGGCCTGACCTTAGAGAGAGGAATCAAATGAAGAAGAGACTGTAGCCCTCAAAGCAGGCTTGTGGGCAGCTGGACAGAGAATTCTGAATACTTGGAGAACAAATGCATGTTCTGTAAGTGGGCTTTGACTCTAGATGTACATATTCCCTAGACCTGTAGACTTCCCATCTGGTGGTGAACTGTGTGAGGGTAGGAGACTGCTAGTACAGCTGGACGGAAGCCAACACAGGGCCCTCTAAAGCTTGTCGTCCAAGCCTGGTTCTCAGGAGGATGCCAGCTGGCTTTGCAGGCCTGGGTAAGGATTTGGTTTTTCAATTAACAGAGATGGGAAGTCACTGAAATAATTTGATTTGCATTTCCAGAAGCTCACTCTCACTGCTGTATGGAGAGTATCCTGGAAGAGAATAAGAGTGAAAGGAGGGAGCCAAGTTCAGAAGTGACTGTAGAGTTTTAGACAAGAGGATCATCTTTATGGATTGCTGTGAACATCTGTTAGTTACTGATGAAAAGATGCCTTCACGCTCTGTTTTAGTCAGGGTTCTCTAGAGGGGCAGAACTAACAGGATATATATGGATATGAAAAGGAGTTTATTAAGTAGTATTAACTCACACAATTACAAGGTCCCACAATAGGCCGTGTGTAAGCTGAAGAGCAAGGAAGCCAGTCCAAGTCCCGAAGCTGGAGAACTTGGAGTCCAACGTTCCAGGGCAAGAAGCATCCAGCATGGGAGAAAAACGCAGGCTGGGAGGCTAGGCCAGTTTAGCTTTTTTTTTAATCATCAACTCCTGCTTTTTATTTATTTAGTTTTTTCATGTTTTTCTGCCTGCTATATATTCTGGCTGTGCTGGCAGCTGATTAGATGGTGCCCACTCAGATTAAGGGTGAGTCTGCCTTCCCCAGCTCACTGGCTCAAATGTTAGTCTCCTTTGGCAACACCCTCACAGACATACCCAGGAACAATACTTTGCATCCTTCAATCCAATCAATTTGACACTCAGTATTGAGTCCACCACTTATCAATTTGAACCCATACACATATCCTGAAATCATATATAATCTTCAGAGAAAGACAATATAAAGTCATAATTATGCCTAACATAATGCAACTATCCTTCATACAACTGGAAATGCACCAATCCCCAACCCAAATGCTATTGCATAAAATTAACACTACTTAAAGGCTGATATGAAGTCAATAAATCTTATGTCACATGATAAAGGAAAAGGGAAATAAAATGAAGATATTTTCTTAGTACAAGTGTATATATGCACAAACCTGTTTTTAATAAAAGGAGGAGGGAATACTCATGACAGTTACAGTCCTTGGTTGCAGTCCAAGGCCTGCACTGGTCACATGGTCATAGCTGTTATTGATGACTATGTTCTTCTGCTACCCATTCTGTATTCCTTTTGCTTTCAGCAACACCTCAGCAGGTCATGGTTTTTTCCCTGGTGGAGTGACCCAAACCTTCATTCTTGAAGGGTCTGGACACCATTCTACCATTCTATCAATCCAGCTGCTTAAGAATGTTGGGGAACACTTTTAAAACTCTTAGGGAATGTAGAAAACAATTTCATCTGTGGAAGCAGGTCAAAGTGAGAACTAAAAGCTTCTACTTTCCCACTGCTTACCATCTACATTGAATGTAGCTCTATTATTTACTGTCTTCATTAACATAATTTTATTCTTTCACCATTTTTATTAATATAATTTTATTATTTTAGAAAACTCTTGCCCAGGAAGATAGTGGTTGTAAATAATGTTACTGTTTGCTCCAGGGACATCGTGGCAAAAGTTTTTTAAAAAAATGAACTTTATACTTAACTCTTCAAGACTCTTTGAAACCCTCTTCTAGAAAACATCTTGATTCATCCATGTCCCTGCAAAGGACATGGACTAATTCTTTTTTTTATGGTTGCAGACTGACAGAGGAACAGAAAACTAAACACTGCATCTCTCAATCATAAGGGGAGATGAACAATGAGAACACATGGACACAGGAAGGGGAACATCATACACTGGGGCCTGTTGGAGGTGGGGAGAGAGAGCATTAAGACAAACGCCTAATGCATGTGGGGATTAAAACTTAGATGGCGGGTTAATAGGAGCAGCAAACCACTATGGTGCACGTATACCTATATAATAAATTTGCACGTTTTGCACATGTATCCCAGAACTTAAAGTAAAATAATTTTTTCTTTTAAAAAAGAAAATGTCATCTTGCTGTGTTCACCAGTTCTAATCTTTAGATCATGAAACATACACAATTTCAGTCAAATACTTTACATTGAAAGACCATCTTAAACCAGTGTCAAGGTTTCATAAACCTTCCAACTTTGCTGGAATACTGAAAGACTAATAAACACTGCCAGGTAGTGTTCTTCTTTTTTTCTTTTTAACCTTATGAGGAGTAAACTCAGCTTTATCTCATAATCAGGCTCTTTTGGTAATATTTGTAGTGAACTAGCATTTGAAAATCTTGGAGGCCCACTGAGATGTTATCGAGACCTCACATTACTGCAGCCCAAGACCCTCAGTCTGAAAATATTTCACTCCTCTGAGGCCTCTTGAGTTTTTATCTTGCATTGAGACCTTGCATGTTTTTTTTCTTTTCCTTTGACTCCCAGATTTTTTAACTTTATTTCATCTTCTATGACAGATAAGTTTTTTAAAGTAACTCTTTCATTATCTAACCATATTTGAAAACTTTCTATTCTTGTTTGAAATCTGTCCTATGACTAGTCATACAAAATTTGCCTCTGTACATATAACTTTTGGTATGTGTCTGTAAATGTCAAGTGTATGAGGAAGAGGACAAGTGCAATTCCCATACATCTGCTCCTGAAGCTGCACTGCAGACTGAGACATTTAGGATTATATTCATGCCGGCTTCCTTTGGAAGGAATTTGCTTCAGGTGATAGGTCACTTAGTAAAACCTCATGGGAAATTTCCTTACTCATATTTTGCCTGGTTCCAGAAGACATCTCTTGTAAATATTTCCATCTTCTGTCATGTTTGTAATAGGAGCTGGTCTAGCCCTCAGGCCGGGACCCCAAGTAACAAGGTATACAAGCAACTATCTATTACCATGCTCTTATGGGTTCACCTCTTCCTAAATCTCTCTTTACTCCCCTTTTGACCAGACTCCTGCTTCTTGTACATATTTATGCTATCACTTAAATTTAGATAATTGCCTTCATAAATGGCACTGATTTCACCAAGGATAGCTTAGAATTACAGAGGTCACTTCACAGACTTTTAAAAAGAAATCAAGGTAATTTTTATTGCAGATATTAAATACTAAGAAATAATTATACTGCATTTTAAATTCTACAACAATGATGTGAACTTGGCATTTTTATTGTTGTAAGAGCCTTTAACATGAAGTCTAGCCTCTTAAATTTTTAAGTATATACAATACAGTATTATTAACCGACATATAGACCAGTGGGACAGAATAGAGCACAGAAATAAATCCATGCATATAGGATCAACTGATATTCAACAAGAGTGCCAAGAATACACAATGGAGACAGAATAGTCTGTTTAACAAATGGTATTGAGAAAATTAGACAAACATATCCAAAATAATGAAATTGAACCCTTTTCATAAACAAAACTAAATTCAAAATGGAATAAAGATGTCAATGAAAACTAAGGTATAAAAACTTCTATAAGAAAACATAGGAAAAAATCTTCATGACAGTAATCAGGGTAATTTCTTAGACAAGACACCAAAAGCACAGGCAACAAAAGCAAAAATAAAGTGTGACTACATCAAACTAAAAACATGCATAGCAAGAAAACCATCAAAACAGTGAAAAGGCAATGTACAGAATAGAAGAAAATATTTGCAAACTAGATATCTGATGAGGGGCTAATATTCAAATTATAAAAGGGACTCCTACAACTCCTATAACTCAATAGCAAAGAAATAAATAACCATATTAAAAAATGGCCAAAGGACTAGAAGACACATTTTTTTTCAAAGAAGAAATACAAATACCAGCAGATAGGAAATGTGAAATTTTGTTATGATCAAAATTGTTAATTTAAGAGGCATCTTAGAACAAAAAAGGAAGAAATCCCAAATGTCTGATTGTGTGCATTTTTGATTGGCATACAAATTTATGCAGAAGAAATTCAGATTCTCAAATTGCTTCCATAAGCAATTAATTGGCCAAGGCCAAAGAGAACTGTAAAGAACTTTAAATTATCTCTCACATATTTTCCTCTAAATCACAATTTATAATGTAAATTCTTTAACTACTTCCATCTTATGTTTCTCAATTTCTCTCTTACTTTATTTCTCCCTCCAATTTTTGTTCTCTTTCCCTTCCAGTCACCCAGAAACAATCCTCCCTAAATTCAGTTACTTCTGAAAAGTAAACTGCTCTCAGAATAGAAAAATCCCTTGAGGCTGATTTTAAAATATGATCTCTCTTTGAATTGACAGTCACAGTTAAAGACTTTTCAAAATCCATATAGGATTGAAAAAAATTGCAGAGAAATTTAGAATTGTTGTAGGAATGTGTAATTCAAGGGTCCCAAATTTATATCAGTTAGATCATATGATGGTAACAGCATTAGATGCAGATGATTGAATGGAAAAGGCAGAATGGGAAAATCCTGAGGGTATCTTAAAACACCTCAGAGTTTATAGGAAACCAAAGGGATTTGCAGGGATTTACAGATGTTAGACAAAGTCTTTGGAGGTTATCTCTAAAATCTTGCCAGTGAAAATGAACAGACTCTAACCCAGCTCTACAAGGAAAGGAAGATGAGTTCAGAAACTTTAAGAGATGGACTCTTAAGCACTCTTAGCATTCAAATTACACCTCACACAGGTGTAATTTGAGGTCTCTACTTTTTATAAACGGCCTTAAGACTGAAATAAAGGATTTGATATATATATATATAAAAACTAGAATGGAAAATAGTTCCACTGTCTTATATCCAGTATCTGAATATTTTGAAAAAAAAAATCTTTTAATAGAAATAAAATCAGGATTAAAATAAAGTGATGGCATTAATTTATTTATATAAATTAATAAATTATGACTAGATGCTCCTATCTCAGTCATTAAACCCTGCAGGAGGGAGTTTCATGACAAACATATTTTAAAAGACAGGTAAAGTAAAACAGGTAGGTACTTTCAATCTTTTTGAAAAATTATTTTTACATTAAATTTTATTTATTTAATTTTATTTTGTTAGAGACAGAGTCTCACTCTGAAGCCCAGGCTGGAGTGCAGTGGTGCAATCATAGCTCATTGCAGCCTCCAACTCCTGGGCTCAAGTGATCCTCCCACCTCAGCCTCCAGAGTAGCTATACCCTCACTCTTATAAGAAATAGTTTATTTACATATTAAAGGAGAGCCTTAAAATTTTTTTTATTGATATGGGCGTATGGTAAGTGGAATAATATTCCCCTAAAGATGTCTACACCTTAATCCCTGGAACTCATGAATATGTTATCTTACATGGCAAAGAGGAACTTCACAGATTACAGGGTAAAGAACTTGAGATGTAGAGATTATCCTGGATTATCTGGGTGAGTTTGACATAATCTCATAAACTTTATAAACAGAATTTTCTCTGGCTGGAAACAGAGGAGAGACAACACAGCAAAGAAGTTCAGAGAAATTTGAAGGTTGAAGACTCAGCCGTACTTACTGGCTTTGATGATGGAGGAAGGGGGTCACAGCCAAGAAGTGCTGAAAAAGTGGTGGCTTCTGAATGTTTGAGAATGACCTAAAGCTCACAGCCAGCAAGAAAATGGGAGCCACACTCTTACAAGCATGTAGAACTGAGTCTAAAAACAACCTACATGAGCTTGTAAACAGATTTACCTCCAGAACTTCCAGTAAAGAATATAGCCCTGCCAACCGGTTGATTTTAACCTTACAAAATTGAGAGCACATAAGCAGCTGGGTTGCACTGTGCCTGGACTTCTAACAAAACTGTGAGATAATAAATGGGTGCTGTTTTAAGCCTTTAAGTAGCAACAGGAACTGTATACAGGGTACTAAATATCAACCCTAAACCCTACTGCTGGCATATAGCCCTCTGTCAGAGTCAGCAAACTACCTGATAGGTACACATCTTAATAACCTTCAGAAGTTTCCCACATCCTAGCTTGTAGCTGTTATTCTTGGACCTTTAACCAAGGAACATACTTTCCTCTTTCATGACAAAACCCCTACTGACTCGTTGGCATGAACTTACTGTACTAATGAAACTGCCAGATTAAAAGTTCTTCCCAAGATTTCTTCCTGGAAATCCCCGATCACTTGGCTATTTCCTCTGCTAGTAACAAGGTTATAGCTAATTTGAACATGGGTGCACTTCTTTCTAATGAAGCTCAAATGGAATATAGTGATGAGATTAAAATTAAAAAAAAAAAAGAAAGAAAGAAAGGAGTCATCATACTCTCTAGCAGTTCTTGCAGCATCCATCTCCTCCCAGTAAAAAATCTTTGTCAGTGGGGCATACAGGTCATTGAAGACCTCAGGTTCATAAATAGAATAGAGATTCTCCACTTCCCTGTTGTACCAACCCCATGCTATTTTGCCTTTGGTTCTTCCTGAGCCTACATATTTTATAATTGTAGCATTATGTTTCCCTTTCTTTTTTAAGATAAAGAGAGTCAATACTTGTTTGCTTTTTTTTCCTAAGAAAATTAGCACTACAGCTAGACTGCTCTTCCCAAAAAGTTTAAGGAAGCACTTTTCAACTTTTACAAGTCTTCAGCGAGAACATCAACATTAAATTTTTCTGAGTCTACTCCTACCTTATATGTGAGTGATTTTTGTTATATTTTAAAGATGAGGCGCGATCTAAGATGGATTTCATCTATCTACTTACTGTTTTAACTTAATTCAACCATTGTGGAAGACAGTGTGGCGATTCCTCAAGGACCTAAAAATAGAAATCCCATTTGACCCAGCAATCCCATTACTGGGTATATATCCAAAGGATTATAAATCATTCTACTACAAGGACACGTGCACACGAATGTTCATTGCAGCACTGTTTACAATAGCAAAGACCTGGAACCAACCCAAATGCCCAACGATGATAGACTGGATAGGGAAAATGTGGTACATATACACCATGGAATATTATGCAGCCATCAAAAACGATGAGTTCACGTCCTTTATAGGGACATGGATGAACCTGGAAACCATCATTCTCAGCAAACTGACACAAGAGCAGAAAATCAAACACCGTATATTCTCGCTCATAGGCGGGTGTTGAACAATGAGAACACATGGACACAGGGAGGGGAGCACTACACACTGGGGTCTGTTGGGGGGAAATGGGGGAGGGTCGGGGGGTGGGGAGGTGGGAAGAGATAGCATGGGGAGAAATGACAGATACAGGTGAGGGGACGGAAGGCAGCAAAGCACACTGCCATGTGTGTACCTATGCAACAATCTTGCATGTTCATCACATGTACCCCAAAACCTAAAAGGCAATAAAAAAAAAAAAAGAAAAAAAAAAAAAAAAAAAAAAAAGAAGGGCATAGGTTTCCAAAAAAGAGTTTTACTTTTGTCAAAATAATGTCTAGTCCCAGGGCATGACTTACTTCAATGAGATAAATTCCCTATTCATGATAGACTACAAGGAGTTCAAAAGTTTCCCGGGTCAGTAGTTAAGAAACAAATAAAAGGATTCCTGAATTTGCTACTGCTAGCAATGTGTTTCCAACATTTTCTGAAATTGCCAGACTTCTATTTTGACTTAACTAAATCTTAAGCAACTGGATCTAAACATGAGCAGACTTTTTTTTAGGATTAACTCTTTAATGACTTCCCACCCTGGAATACCCAATGTTCATAAACCTTATACCTATTTATACGTAAATGATATGGATAAGCCCCTAGTGTTCTGATTCAACTTCATAGAAAATATCAAACCAATAGTCTCTTTCCTGTCACAGTGGCAAGAGCCTACTCACTGATTCTAAGGACAGTTGCCACAGCTAAACTAATAGAGGCTTCTACCAACTTAGTTTTGGGTCTTCCTTATAAATGATAGTTCACCATTCTGTATAATCTTTTCTGATCACTGAAAACACACAACATTTATCAGCATGTAAGCTTATATCCTATGAAATTCTTTTATTTTCTCCCTCACAAATTTCACTAATTGTTGAAATACTTCAAATATTGCTATTCTCTACCTACCTGAAAAAAGAAAATGCAATGACTCTCTAACCTCTGTTTGCTAACTATACATGTTCTGAATAGATTTATTATAACTTCCTTTAGAAAGTTCAGACTTAATCTTGTACATTGATGGGTCATAGCTTAAGGCAAGTTATTCTGTAATGTCTCTGCCAATGGCAAAATCTGCCCACATGGGAGAATTATGTGCAATCTCCGGGGCTTATGATTTGCTAAAGATAGGAGGTTAACATAAACATTAAGAGAAGATATGTGGATGTGGTTTTGGATTGTCCATAACTTTGTAATGCTTTGAAGGCAAAGAAGATTCTTGATTTCAGAAGGAACCTTGATTAAGAATAATTCGCACAGTAAAGAACTTTTGAGTGTTCCAATACTTTCTAAGGAGGTAGCTATTAGGTTGGTGCAAAAGTAGTTGCAGTTTATGCCATTACTTTCCATGGCAAAAACCACAACTACTTTTGCACCAAGCTAATATATTAAAAGTAGAAATTCATTCAAAATTGGGTAACATGGAAGCTTAAGGGAAAGGCCTGGGTGATCATTATGTCAGACAAGCAGGATTCTGAAGCTCCCTAACCCTCCTGAGATTAAATGTTTGGAGATGCCCAAAGTCAAATATTGGCTGTAGAGTTAGAAGTACTGGGAGAAATATGACTATAAATTTTCTGAGGATATCCTGATAATCTTAGAATAGCTGCCTCATAGCATCAGAGGACTTAAAGTGGAAACTTGGAAAAATTTTACAGGAAATTATCCACAATAGCAAGGACAAATTGGCTACTGTACTTAATCAACATTAATGGGACAAGTTTACTGTCAACGAAGTTCCAATCTCCATGAAACAAAGAAAGAATGAACAAAGCTCTAAAACTCTAATTAGCAAAATTCTCAGAAGTTCCCAAACTTCTAAGGCCTAGGATATTGTCACTGAGATCAAATCCTTCTGAGATTCAGTGACTCCTCTGCTATGAGTTAGTAACAAGTTGATCCATATTTTGTCAAATATCATCTGCAGTTCTGGACTCTACCTATTAAAAGCAGACATGGCCAAATATTATAGGTAATTCATAGATCATATCCAGTTTCCTTATCAACAAGTTTGACCAGCCTTTTCTCACATAATTCTAAGCAATCCTTGAGTGATCTAAAATCTTTTGGAAAGAGCCCCATTGGAAGGACACAGGGCAAAGGTCATACAGAAGCACTAAATTGGAATGGGGGTTCACTACTAGGACAATAGTAAAACTCCATGGAGTTGGTCCCTGGATTTATGTTTCTCATAAACTTTGACTGAATCACTGGAACATAGCCCTTACCAGAGACCTCAAGCTGAGAATTCTTGAGATACCTCCAGAAACAGTCAATTTCTAGCAGGAGATAACTTCCATTAGAGATCTTTGAACTAAAGATGACAAAATATTACATAAGTTGCAGCCAGCTTCTCCTGAGGATCCACAGGAAAAGACTATGGATTATCATGCTTCATACTGCATTATTTTGTTCTTTAGTTTCCTAGATATTTTGTTTCCTTGTTTGCTTTTTGCTTAAGGTTATCTTTACATTATCAATAAGGCCCCTATTTCTAATTTTACTATTCACGTGTCTAGTCACTCCAATGTATGAGTTCTATACCTGACTGCAATTTACTAGTTAGCTAAAGCACATGTTTAAAGTAACAGAAAGCCCACTTTCCATAAGCAGCCTCACAGCTTTCCTTGGTACTAAATCCTTATAATGAATTCTTTGTTTTCCTGGGCAACTATATTCAACTATTAGCTAACTTTGTAGATTAAAAAAGAAACAAAACAAAGCAGTATTACAATAGGCCAGACAACAGGAAATCTAGAACTCTATATCACATTGTTATTTAAAAAGAAGGTTTTCGTTTCCACAGAAGCAACAAGTAGAGATCCTCTGTTGAAGATGGATGGCTTTTGAAACTAAGCTTACATAAAAATAGAATTTAAAAGCAGACTAGGGTACAGATGACATATATTTAGAGGTTAATACTTTCAAAGATCTTCCAAGTAAACACTGTTTTTTTCTTTTGCATTAGCTCTACTTAAGGATCTCCACACTGCAAACTTCACTGCCTTGTCCTAGACCATTCTTGACAAGTGAAGCTAAAATATTACAATAGTATTTGTCAATCCTTTGGTGCTAGATTGTCCAAGAATAGACCATTGACTGGCTTCCAATGACTGGTATTGCATATATGTACACAAACCTACTGGTTTCTTCCTGTCAACTGGACAGGAATTTGGTATATTAATAATCTGATCCCTATTTTCAAGATACTCTCTGAAACATCCAGGGTCCATTTTGGCCTATCAGTTTGCTCTTTCAGAAAAAAAAAATTACCATATGCTTTAAACATAGGCCTGAAAAGCAGAAATAAACCTGAATACTATGGTTGCTAGAAGAGCAGCAGAGCAGAAAGTGCCACCAAGGAAGTGTCACCTAGGACATTCATGAAATTGGACTGGGACTCCTTTTGAACAGATAAAATATTGCCCTCTTGAGAGTGAGTGGATGCTGTTTTGGGGAAGGAATGTTAGGCTCACACCTCTGCAGATCTCTTTGTTGTTGTTTATCTTACTAATCTTACATTTGAGAAGTGAACAAACCATAAGTTATATAAACCTATATCTAGCACTGTGGACTGTGTGGATTGGGGCTAAGATCTATTTTCTCAAATTGGGTACTCTGGGCTGATAAGTGAACAGCAAACTATAATCATAGTCCTCTTGTATTAATCTGGTTATAGTGTTAAAATGTGTGTTCTCTTTCATTTTGAATATTATTATTTGTTATTTCAGAGTGAAACATCACACTTTATTTCTTCTGAGTATCTACATTCAATTGCTTTGACTAAATTAACACACACACACACACACACACACACACACATACACACACACACACACATGCAAATACATATGGTTTGTGGTGACAAGTTCTCTAAGACAGTGGGAAAAATGACCTAAATATGCACAGGCAAGATTCAGCCTCCAGAGGGTGTGCAGGGGTAGGTAGAGGGTGTCTAATCCCAGGGCAATGAAGTCTTAGAGCTGAAGCCCATCTCCTCCTTTTTAATAGGAAATGATAACCCAAAGCATCTGTGTTTGTCTGATGTGCTAGCTTGTGGTCCTGTCAAATCCAGAAACCAGGCATCCCAATTCCCTGTCCACTGCCCTCAGCCTGAGGCCCTTCATCCTTCCTCCTAGCACCCTCTGAGGGGAACAGGGACCTAGGTATCTTCACTAAAGTCCAGAATAGGTCAGTATTGGGGGAAATAAAGATTTGAGGTTTTAATTCCTCATATAATAGAGCAAATCAGTTCTATTTCCCCAGTTCTAATCATAGAGTATCGTTCCAGATTCAGTTAAGAATTTGCCGGAGAACAGAAAGTCCCAGCTGACAATCTGTGCATTGCTCAGCTGTATCTTCTCATCAGCATGCCAGCATTTTCTACTAGAGCTCAGCATCTGCATTATTCACTCACATAAATGCTTAGCATAGGTGATGGACAGGAAAGACAGGAAATGGAAGGACACAGGGCAAAGGTCATACAGGAGCACTAAATTGGAATGGGGGTACTTTTCCAAGTACAAAATTAAGACCTACATTAAGACCACTTCTATGCAGATGTTCAGTTAGAGGGCTCAATGGCTACACCAGGTGCCTACACTGGAGCTTCCTTGGCACAAGATCCCCATTCAAGGCACAGCTGCACTTCTGCATCCTCATGTCGGGCAGGCTGACCACCTGGGGCCTGGTCACTCCTCCCTCCTTGATGCGGATGATCATGGGCAGCAAGGCAGTCTTCGAGGCCATGCATTGTCCTCGTCCCAGAAACAGACACTTGAAGGTCAGGGTCTCCAGGAGCTGCTGGCAGGTGCCCACACACTTGTAAGCCAGAAAGCCTGGGGGCTCCAGCACCCAGATCTCGGCCCACTTCATCACCCGCAAGTCAATGTATATCTCCTGGTGGCAGCAGTGGCAGCCCTCAGTCACTGGTGCTTCAGGGTCAGAGTTGCCCTGAGCTGCATAGTCCCTGAGGTTCAGGGTGTGCAGCTCCAGCTGGGGTTCCCCACTCCCGTTGGCACCCCCTGCAAGCCCAAGTGGACCAGCTGTGGGCACCAGACGACAGAGGGCCCAGGTATTCCCTCTGTGCCAACACCTGTAGCAGCAATGGCTCAGACTCCAAATCTTCACCAATACCCTGATATTGTCGCTTCCCTTCCAGGATGCTACTAAAACTGTCTCATGATTTTTCTCTGCCTTCATATGGTACGAATACACACAGGTTTATCATATCCACAGGAGATATATATATATATATATATATATATATATACATATACATATATATATACATATATGTAAATTTGTGTACATATATTTATATACACAAGTATTCACACAAATTTTATATATATATACACACACATAGACACACATACACGAATTTAGTGAGCCATTATTTGATGAAAGTTTGTTTTTGAATATCAAAGTTTTTGACACTTGTCACTTGTGCCATCTTTAAGTTGAACAATAATTTTCTAAGTTAGGGTTTCTAGAAACCCACTTCATATCATCAACCTACTAAAATCTAACACAGAAACACATTCAATAATAGCTTAATTGTACATTTTTAAATAACTTAGTATAATTGGATTGTTTGTAACACAAAGGATAAATGCTAGAGGGGATGGTACCCCATTCTCCATGATGTACCTGTTTCACATTGCATGCCTGTGTCAAAACATCCCATTTACCCCGTAAATACATATACCTAGTATGTACCCACATGAATTAAAAACAAAATTTTTAAAGATTTAAAAAACACACTTAAAAATATAAAGTCCTTATAACATCTTGTAAGAATGTATGAAATCCATAAACGCAAATACAATATAAAGCTATATTTAAAATATTCCCTCCTGGGGTTTATATTTACCATTACAATGTACATTTTAAATGTTCAGTTTGACTATTATGTTTTTAATTAGAAAATTTGGACAATTTTGGGGCAGAGTGGTAGCTCTTAACATTATAAGTCAAAGTTGACCTTAATAATAAATTTTAGATGCTTTTCTGAACATGATGTTGCTACCACTCATTTACCTATATTTATATCTTGAGAACTATAGTCATTATTTAATTTTTTAAAATTATTTGGCTAAGAATTGATTTAGCATGTATCATGGGTCCTCATGGCACTATGCATTGTGGACACAAAGCAAGTAAGACTTGGTTTCTACCTTCGATCAGCTTACACTCCACGGAGGAAAGCAGCTCAGTAATTAAGGGTTTGAAGTGTGTTGAGTGCTAAGATGGAGCTACTTATGGAGCTCTATAACATACATGATGAATTTATCCAGTCTGAGACATGACAAAAACTTCCCAAATAAGATGAAGTGAGAAGTGAGCTCTGACAGATTGGTAGTAATTACACAAGAGTTCAAGAATTTAGCTAGACAGAGCTTCTCAAGGCTTAAAGTACATAGGAAGTACCTAGGAATTTTGTTAAAATGCAGCTTTTCAGTCAGTAAGTATGAGGCAAGGACTAAGACTCCCACTTCCAACAAACCCTCAGATGATGTCAGCAATTCTGGTCTAGGTAACACTTTAAATAGCAAGAGGTTGGAGGGAAGCTTCTTAAGATAATTTACCATAAATCATTAATTCTTGAAATTTCCCAGCAGCCAATTTTTAGTATTTATCCTTTTGTAAATTGGAGTATAGCTTATTTGTAGTAAAGCACACAAATATTAAGTGCAATGAATTTTTGTGCAGACCCCCCCCCCAACACACACACGGGAGGGGGAGAGAGAGAGAGAAACAGAGACTGAGAGATCTCAATTTATCCACTATCTAGATAAAGATAAAGAACATTTTCAGCATGTTGTATCAGTTTCCTAAGGTCCCCAAACAGTTAATAATTCCACAAATGTAACCACTATTTTGTTCTCTATCAAAATAGATTAGTTTTACCTGTTTTGAACTTCACCTAGATGGATGTGCACAGTATACATTATTTTGTGTTTGATGTTTACTCAACACATCTGTGAGATTCATCAATGTTGTGTTTAACAGTAGCCTACACTTATTCACTGCTGTGCAAAAGCAAATTAGTATTGACTGTATACTTCATATACTAAAATCTATTCCTACCAATCATACTACAATGTTTATCCATTCCCTTCTTGATGGACATTTGATCGATGCCAATATCAAGTTATTAGGAATAAAGCTTCCATGAACACCCCTGTGTTTATCTTTTGGTAGACATGAGTGCTCATCTCTGCTACAGTAGTTCAGTTGCCAAGTCATAGAGTAAGCATACATTTAGCTGTGTAAATACTGACAGAAATTTCTCCAGAATGGTTGTACATTTTATAGTCCCACCAGAAATGGATAAAACTTCTAGTTATTCCACATCTGAGCCAACAGTTGGTATTGTTTTTCCTTTGTTTTTAACCAAGTTGAAGGGGTAGATACTATTCCATCTCAATTTTAATTTGAACTTTTCTGATTACTATTAATATTGAACTTTTTTATGTTTATGCAAACCTGCATCAATACAAACTATGGACAAAAATCTGTAAGAAAAAGCTAATGATGATAAAGCAAAAGCCATTTTCAACAAAAAAACATTCAAATAATACAGAATTAGAGAAAAAGGAATAGCAGCAAGTGAATGCTGTAATTGACTAGAGGATATGCTGATGATACACTAATAATAACATTATTCTACTAGAAAATTTCAAGAATCTCAACTATCTGAAGGGATGTGCCAGTGATAATCTTATAACATTGTCAAGACAGGCATCTTAACAAAATGTTGCAGTAAGACCTTTAGAAAATATTTCTAACAGGGTAATCTTGATTCATGAGTAGAAAACATTAATAAGCCTTAATAATTCAAAGGTCTTCAAAATAGTGAAGAGATCCTTCATGTCAGTCTTGGAAGATGCTGATCTAAGGGTTGGCTCCCAAAAGGAAAACCACTGGGATATTTTCTCAAAGGATATATTTATTAATGTGCTTTCAATATCTACATAAATACTCCCTTTGGAAAAAAAATCTCAAGTTATCCAATAATAATATATGTTTAGAACATATTAGCTATTTGTATCCCAAATACAATATTAAGAATGACACAGTTTTATATTCAAAGGGTTTATTCAAAACATTGTACAAAGAAAATAATAATAAGTATACTCTCAGCTACTATGCACTAGTTCTTACTGTCTAACAGATCCTGGGAAGGTCTTGTTCAATGAGAAATACACAAGAATGCACCTGCCTATGTGTTATTCTCTTGAGAGGCGAGATTTTCCAAAAGCTACAAAAGTATTAACAATACATTTGAATAAGAAATTTTTTTACTCATTGAATTATTTCCTTAAAAGTGCTGTAAGCGTCATAGCTTGTCATTTAACAAAGACAGCTTCACATTATTTTAAATTTGCTTTAAAATTGCCAAAATTGAGGCAAATGAAAATTTTACTTAAAAGAAAAATAAGCTCAACAACCTTTTAAATAAGCCATATTGAAGTACCCAAAAGTTTCTTAATGAGCTTCAAGAGAGTTGTCTAAAGTGAATTGCAATACTTTCAGGAGCAAGAAATAGAACCATGTGAGTCAAACTCCAAGTTTCAGGGTCCACCCTGGCTAGTGTTCCTAAAGCCAAATGTAAATATCAAATCAAAATCCATTTTCATTATCCCCATGAGATAATCCCTGACAACAGCCTAGCATTACTATCTTTTGCTCCCTGAAGATTCAATATCTCCCAATGAATAGTGTGTTTAAATTAGCTATTTATGATCAGAACATAAACTTTTGATCTAACCCATTTTGTAAAATTGTAGGTACTAGAGAAAGACAGTGCAGGTTTGGATGAAACTGGGCTATCTGACAAGGTGCCCTATGGTTCTCTAGACAAAAGACATAAGGGAATTTTGTTTTGTTTTACTTATGCAGTCTGAAATATCTTTAGAAAATCCTTCTTTTTGGCAAGAGCAGATATCCTGACTGGCTTCACAGGAACTTCTGGAAGCAGGAAAACCTTTCCAATAACTTAGCTCCTTCAATGTTCCCAGTCCTGTGGGGATGTAGCCCTGAGTATCATGCTGATGATGGACATAGAGAATCTCAGGAAAATAAAGAAGTCCAAAAAAGAGCTCAGATATTTGGATTCTAGCCTGGAAGACCCAAGCAGAAAATGAGAGAGCACAAAATGTGGGCTCTATATGTCACATCAACTTCCTCTGCACAATGAGGCATAAGAGAGAGCAGCGGCAACCTCATAAAGACATGTATCCAATAGCCCTGGATATCATGCACTGAATACGAAATATTGGCTTGTTTGACAAAGAGGATGCTCTTATCAAGGAAACTCAGAAAAAGCCAGACTCATAGCAAAAGAAGGCTAAGATTGGGGCAGCAGAAACCATCTAAAGAGTAAAAGGTATTATTCATTTGTTTGTTTTAACCACACAGAAGTAAAGTTACCATGCAATTTTTGAATTGAAGATTCAGGGTGCCTCACCAGGTGAGTGCTGAGAATTTTGGGGAGTAATTGTGAGTTTTATGCAGACAGAAAAGGCCAAGATATCATTAGGAAGGATTTATCTATTGGTATTTCCAGTTAATGGTCCAAGAGATCACCAAAGAAAAGGACTTGAATTTGTAGTACTTTGTGATTTATTTCCTCATTCTAAATGAATATCCATTTTTGTAACCGATTTTTGTCTCCGAATTTTTGTATTTCTTTGCAGATAATCTTCTATTATTGTGTAAGCTTCAAATGCAACAAAACTAGGATCAGTTCTTAATTTTGTGTCTTGCTCATAATTTTATACAGCCAAACTCTTTCTTAAGGTTTTAAACACAAACATCTTGTGAACATATAGTCCATGAAACATCTGTAATATTTGCTCATCGTATTAGAGTGATTACCTTAGAAAGACCCCTTTCAGAGACAAGGTCATTAATCAGAAGAGGTTTCTCCAACATGAGACCACCTTTGAATAGTTCTCATCGCACAAATGCTGTTAATCAGTCTTTTCCCAATACATAGCTATTGAGAAATAAAAAAGAAACTGTTCATTGTGTATATTATATAGGAGACACTACACTAATAGGCAGCAGCTGGGGCATCCAAGTTATTGACATTTGACCTAAACGAAGACTTTGGGGTGGATGTGGAATTCATAGGTCCCTGGCTCTTATTGATGTTGGGGGACCACATGGCAAAGCAGATTTAAAAATAATTATAAGGAAAATCACTAGATCTGTGCCAATAAACTATTGAAAGAAGAGTTCAGAAGCTTACCAGCATAATTAATATGTAACAAGATATACTGAGGAATTGTAATATTTTTATTTTTGTGGACATTTTTAGAACCCTAGGGATTTTTTTTCCATAATAACTAGTTGGAAGTTTAATTATGGAAATAGCTCAGTTATGTAAACAAATACTGCATTCTTGCTTTCAGTTTAAAGTATTTAGAAGTTAAGAAAAATATTAAGTTATGTGTTTCCAGAGAATTTTATGATATAGGGGTAGAAAGTGGGTAATGTTGTAGTCTGCCTTTGAGGATAAAACCACTGATATTTAGATCCTTGATATTAGTATAAGGATGATTTTTAGAGCTTTAATTATAATACTACTAAACATGCAGAGTAACTTTTAATTCTTCTGAAAGCAAGCATACCATGTCCTTATGTGCTTTTTCAACATTGTAAAATAATGTAAAATGTATTTTCTTTGGAAGAAGTTACAGTGAGACAAAAACAAATCTCCCAACTAGGGAGCTCACTTACTCATCCATTCAGAACCTAAAAGGTACTCAATAAAATGCTTGTTGAATGATTGAAAATTTCAACTACCACATACTGTCACCTAGATATAAAGGGTTCATATTTGAATGACCTAACATTAATCAAGATTTGAATAATGGCTAATACCTGCCTATGAATAAGAAAATAATTTTTAAGATGAGACTTTCAGACTATTAAGAATTTTTAGATTTTAGGAGGGTTTTAAAATATCTCTTTTCATTCCTAGTTGCAGGTATAGTGATAGTCCCTGTTATGTGGCAATGCCCTCTAAATGTTGGTTGAATTTAAGAATAAATTGGGGCATTTTATGAGTTCCTCCATTTGTTTGGAGTTACTTTGCTCATGTTTAGGTTGGCAATGTATTTGATTAATGACATGGATTGTCATCAGCATTAAAAAAAAGATCTTTGATGACTACTAAGCATGAGATCGTCAAGAAAAATAAAAAGAATAGACTATATAAGAAATAGAGGAAATTTTGTCATCTCAGGATGGACATAACCTATAGTCATTATATGGCCAAAGATAGAAATAATAAGCAGGCTAGTAATAAGCATGGCCAGTAAAAAGGACAAAGAAGGAATTTGAGGTTGTGATTAAAAACACATAGAGGAGATGATTAAGATATATGTAGGTGGTGATGGTTTTCTTCATTTAGCTAGAGCAAGGGTATATTAAAGAGTAATGAGATATTTGGTTAGAAAATAGGGCACTGTGGACCCCATTGATGAAGGGCCTCAGATGCCAGACTCCAGAATTTACATGAGATGTCACAGTCAAGAAAATGTGTGTCTAGGAAACTGATGTGATGAAAGCAGTATTTAAAAGATAATCCTGGCAGGTGTGTGCAAGATAAAATGACAGGCTCAGAAGCTAGAGACTTAGGATATAGCCAGGGTCTGGCCAGCCCTTGGGAGGAGTTTAGGGAGATGAAGAAAGTACAAATGTGTGAGTTGGAGCAGGGTCAGCATGTAATTGATTGAGTACAGGTAGATTTTGGGAGCTAGTTAAGGATTAGGGACATTTGGCTGGGTGTAAGTCTTGTTTACATGTTAGATGTCAGACTCCTAAGGGACATGGCCTCTGAAATAAATTACGGGAAAGAATGAAAAGTTAAGACATAAGTTATAAATTTAGGGAGTCACCAACCTAAGTGTGACAGCTGAAACTGAGAGAATGGGTAAGCATAGAGAGTATATAGAAAGTGGAGAACAAAATATCAAAGAAAACTTTGGTTGGCTTTACACTATGGGTCATAAAGAGGGGAGGAGATGGGAAAGAGTGAAACTATAGCTGAGGAAATAGGAGTATTATGATTTAGGAGGAGAAGAAAGATTTCAAATAAACAGCGGCCAATTGGGTCACTTGTAGTCAGGGAGACCAAAAACAAAGTTGGAAATGTGAACACTTGGGGAGAATTCATTCATCTAGGGGAAGAAGAGGGAGAATGAATAATTTTCATTCTTTTTTCACAAACTTTTAAAAAATATATTTTCCTGAAAAATATGAGAGTAGACATTGAACATTTTGAATGTTTTCAAAAAGATTAATGTAAATCTTAATATGAGGGGATTATATAGTGATGTACAAACTTGATGCTTAAAATATTGCAGCTGAAATCTTGATGATTATAATCCTTAGATGCTGAAAATAAACAGTTCAACTCCCTAATGGAAGAAATAGATATACTTTTACCTTTAGAGGGGATGAGCTATTTTTCTAAAGAAGAGTTCTTTGCTGGTTGGGGTATTCTTGGTGACTTGATAAAGAAGTTATTGGATATATTTCTGTTCTTTTACATGGTTTTCAGATGACTGAAAGGGAATAGGAAAAAAACTTAAATTCTTATTTCTAAGCTCCCTCAGAATATATAGGGGAAAGATGTATAAAACAAGTCAAAAGTTGAAGTTGGAAGAAAGTTGTGATATGTTCCTGGCTCTGTGACTTTGATATTTACAAACATGGTAAAACAAAGATAGATTTAAGTATTAAAATATGAGTACATATATATTTGATGACAAAGAGTAAGAGGTATTTAAAGACATTTTTGCAACATATGGTAAAACAGGGGTCCCTACTAAGCTGATGATTTGTAGTCCATTTTCTTACCCAAGCTTATTGGTAATATAAGGTTAAAAGGTTCCAAGTTATTTGAGGTTAACTATGGTTCCATTGTCAAATACGTACAAGATGATGTCCAGTTTATTTTATAGTACTTTGGGCGCTGGAGTATATGTGCACATCCTGCATCCTGTAGGATTGTAGCATAGGTACATATAGGCTATGGTGGTTTGCTGTCTCCATCCCCCTGCCCCACCCATTGCCTACATCAGGCATTTCTCCCGATGTTAGGTGTCATCCTTTCCCATCCTCCCACCCCGCCCCTGCTGTCCCTTACCTCCCCTCCCCTCCACCCCTCTACCTAGCCCAGTGAATATTGTTCTCTTCCCTGTGCCTGAGTGTTCTCATTGTTCATCACCCACCTATGAGTGAAAATGCGGTATTTGTTTTTCTGTTCTTGTGTCAGTTTGCTGAGAATGATGGTTCTAGAGTCATCCATGTCTCCACAAAGAACATGAACTTGCCATTTTTTATGGCTGCATAGTATTCCATGGTGTATATGTGCCACATTTTCTTTGTCCAACCTATTATTGATGGGCATTTGGGTTGGTTCCAGGTCTTTGCTATCATAAACAGTACCACAACAAACATATATGAGCATGTCTTTAGAATAGAATAATTTATAATCCTTTGGTTATATACCCAGTATTGAAATTGCTGGGTCAAATAGAATTTCTATTTCTAAATCCTTGAGGAATCACCACACTGTCTTCCATAATGGCTGAACAAATTTACACTCCCACCAACAGTGTAAAAGTGTTCCTTTTTCTCCACATCCTCGCCATCATCTCTTGTTTTCAGATTTTTTAATGATCACCATTCTAACTGGCATGAGATGGTATCTCAATGTGGTTTTGATTTGCATTTCTCTGATGACCAATGATGATAAGCATTTTTTCATATGTTTGTTGGTGACATATATGTCTTCTTTTGACAAGTGTCTGTTTATATCCTTTGCCCACTTTTGAATGTTTTTTTTTTTTTCTTGTAAATCTGTTTTAGTTCTTTGTAGATTCTGGATATTAGCCCTTTGTCAGATGGGTAGATTGCAAAAACTGTTTCCCATTCTGTTGGTTGCTGGCTCACTCTAATGATTATTTCTTTTGCTCTGCAGAAGCTCTTAAGTTTAATTAGATACCATTCATCTGTTTTGGCTTTTGTTGCTGTTGCTTTTGGTGTTTTAATCATGAAGTCCTTGCCTATGCCTATGTCCTAAATGGTTTTGCCTAGGTTTTCTTCTAGGGTTTTTATGGTGTTAGTTCTTACATTTAAATCTTTAATCCATCTGGAGTTAATTTTTGTGTAAGGTGTAAGGAAGGGGTCCAATTTCAGCTTCCTGCATATGGCTAGCCAGTTTTCCCAACACCATTTATTAAACAGGGAATCCTTTCCCCATTGCTTGTTTTTGTGATGTTTGTCAAAGATCAGATGGTTGTAGATGTGTGGCATTGTTTCCGAGGCCTCTGTTCTGTTCCTTTGGTCTATATTTGTGTTGGTACCAGTACCATGCTGTTTTGATTACTGTATTCTTGTAGTATAGTTTGAAGTCAGGTAGCATGATGCCTCCAGCTGTGTTCTTTTTGCTTAGGATTGCCTTGGCTATGCGGGCTCTCTTTGGTTCCATATGAAGTTTAAGGTGGCTTTTTTACAGTTCTGTGAAGAAGGTCATTGGTAGCTTGATGGGGATAACATTGAACCTATAAATTACTTTGGGCAGTATGGCTATTTTCACAATATTGATTCTTTCTAACCATGAGCATGGAATGTTTTTCCATCTGTTTGTGTCTTCTTATTTCCTTGATCAGTGGTTTGTAGTTCTCCTGGAAGTGATCTTTTACATCGTTTGTTAGTTGTATTTCTAAGTACTTTATTCTTTTGGTATCAGCTATAATTGGGAGTTCGCTCATGATTTGGCTCTCTGTTAGTCTGTTATTGGTGTATAGGAATGATTCTGATTTCAGCACATTGATTTTTGTATCTATCCTGAGACTTTGTGGAAGTTTCTTATCAGCTTGAGGAGGTTTTGGGCCGAGACGATGGGGTCTTCTAAATATACGATCATGTCATCTGCAAATAGGGACAATTTGACTTCTTCTTTCCTAATTTAATATTCTTTTTTTTTTTTTTTTTTGAGGCGGAGTTTTCGCTCTTCTTACCCAGGCTGGAGTGCAATGGCGCGATCTGGGCTCACCGCAACCTCCGCCTCCTGGGTTCAGGCAATTCTCCTGCCTCAGCCTCCTGAGTAGCTGAGATTACAGGCACGTGCCACCATGCCCAGCTAATTTTTTTTTTTTTTGTATTTTTAGTAGAGACGGGGTTTCACCATGTTGACCAGGATGGTCTCCATCTCTCGACCTCGTGATCCACCCGCCTCGGCCTCCCAAAGTGCTGGGATTACAGGCTTGAGCCGCCGCGCCCGGCAATTTAATATTCTTTGTTTCTTTCTTTTGCCTGATTGCTCTGGCTGGAACTTGCAATACTATATTGAATATGAGTGGTGAGAGAGGGCATCCTTTTCTAGTGCCAGTTTTTAAAGGGAATGCTTCTAGTTTTTGCTCGTTCATTATGATATTGGCTGTGGATTTATATAGGTAGCAGCTTTACTAAAGTTTCATCCTGGTCAAGTCAAAACATGAGACAGTTTTCTTTTGTCTCCAACTTCTCTTTCAATCATATTATGTTAAATCATTCTTTCTAGGCTTTTTAGAATTAGCTTAGGTTGTTTCTTTAACTCTCCATTCAGTTCAAGGTATTAAAATACGGATTCCATTCTAAAATGACAGTACTGTTACATGACCAATCAGCACACTTTAGGTCTTTTTTTCTTGTACTTGCCTAATGGTCTAAGGAGTTTGTACTGTGCAGGTCCGTGTGTTGGTTCTGTTCTTTGTTTCTTTTTCCTTTCTAATTCTGTTCCTTTTTTTTCTGGGGTTTCTCCTACATTGGTACCTGGGAAGAAATATGTGAGAAAGGGCACTTGCATTCCCAGCCTGGCTCTTTGCGGGGATGCAAGTGTGAATTTTTAAGGTGTTCCACTCAGGGTCTTACTCTAGGGGACATCCCACATTCTCTTGTTATGGTGTTCCTTTTGCTCATGTTAGTAAGACAGCTCAAGTGTGGATACCCTCCTGGGAATTTCCATCTGGGTAAATGATGGGAGTACAGATTGCTCCCTTGCTGCTATCTTTCTCCAATTCAGTTTAACAACAACAACAACAACAACAACAACAACAACAACAACAAAATACACACAGAAGGCAGATATCCAATCTTGTTGTCCAAAGGGAAGTTTGAGGCAGTCTCTGTTTTTTTGCAGGTGACCCCAAATTTCAAAGAATTTTCTTCACTTGACTTGTGGTGACTGAAAGGATCAAATCAGCCTCTTTTCCCTTTTGCTCATTAGGCAAGAGATGGCAATAGCTCCCTGCCAACTGTGGCTAACTCCCTAAATCCATAATCATCACCTGTTGGCTTATCTTCACCCTGTCCACAGCCTGTGCATTGTTCTCTTAAACTCCTATCAATAGCCTGTTACAATGTGCCAGGTGTTTCCTGTCATAACTGACTGAATGAATTATAATCATAACATTTATAACTCTATACTATAAATATTTTCAGGTGAAACTCATGATATTTTCTTTATTGCACCTAGATATACTACCATGGTCAGAATCTTCCAGACTCAAATTATTTTCATGCCTCTTTCAGCCCTCAAGTTTTGTTGTTTATTCATACCCGTTCTTTGAATAACCTCTCCTTTTCTTAGCCCAGACCTTGGAGAAGCAGCGTCATATTAGTATGTCAGGGATACACATACTTTCTTCTAGAAACTAGATTTCATAATGATTAAAAAAACTCATCAGCCTTAAGATGGAGATAAAGTTAAAACTCCAATAGAAAAGTCACCTCTGTGGCACTTTGCCTATTTAAACTGGCAGCTCCTCCTGTAGTTTGTACCTGGAGGACTCTGTTTTGCCATTAGATGACCCAGTTTGAGCTTGGCTGGTAACCTCTTTGCTGTATTCGTTTTTGGTTCTGACATTCAGGCTACCTCTTAAATTCCTGGTTTCTAGATCACAGGCAATAACTCATTGTTTGTTTCATTTGTTTTTTAAGAACATAGAAGTTCATTTTCTCACAATACAGCCCTAATGTAAGCAATCAAGGTTGTTAGGGTGGCTTTATAGCATGTGGTTTTTCAAGGACTCATTTTCTCTCTAGCATCCCTTAAGATAAACTTTCCTTCATGACCAGAGGTGTGTTGCAGGCTCTTTTGTAATTCAGCTTGCAAAAATGGAAGAGAGTGAATGGGCCTGAAAATACTAAACATGCATTCATTTTTCATGGATGGAAATTCAGTCACATGGCCGCCTCTAGCTACAAGAGGGACTAAGAAATTTAGTCCTTAGCAAAGAAATTATGTGACTTGCTAAACCTCTATTACTCTGCAGTTGGGAAATATACTATATTTTTCTGTCCCATTTTTGTGCCTATGAGCAGGGGGAATCTAGAGAATTGATCAGACTCATGTTTGATCCATTTGATAAAATTATAATAGGCTTGTGTTTTATCCTTGTGTTCTTTCAAGAAAGAAACCTGATTGTCTCTCTTTTTATACAGCAATAGCTGGTGTGTCAGCTATTGGTACCCAGTGCTTAGATGCATTAATTTTTGAATATGAGAATATTCAAATTCTACATTTTAGTTTTATTTATTATTGGGAATACATTTATAAAGAGATGTCTCATCTCACCTACTATTTGGTTACTGAATGATACCATTTGTAAAAGAAAGGTAGCATAATTCTTTAAATTGTTTATCAGTTTTCAAGATAATGAATTGGTTTCTTATTAACCACCAAAGGTATGCAATTGGTTACACACACACACACACACACACACACACACACACAATTATAAACTCACAATGGGTTCAAACTCTTTTGATGGCTTTTAATAATTTGTAATTTTTTTGGAAGCTTAAATCACGCCATCTTTTAGATAGTGGGAGCCTCCTAAAGCTTGTTCTGAGGTTCTTTTTACATAATTTCCCAAATTTAACAGCTATTTTGTGTTGGTCCTTTTACTCCATAGCAAGATAGTTTTGTAAGATTCAGACTGAACTGGATTCAAATTCATCCTCTTAAAGAATGTAGATAATTTAACTCTCATGAATTGTAGTTCCCTCACGTGTAAGAAAACAGTTAATAATCAGTACATTTCAAAATTTTTTCGAGGTCGTTAGCAGAAACTCAATAAATGGTAGACACCCATATTATAATTGTTGTTGTTATTATGGTCTATATCTCATTTGCTCAGTATCTCCAGAAACAATATTCAGTTCCCGTTGATCACCATCCTTTCCTCCCTTCACTACTTATTTCCTCACTCAACTCTACCTACCTTTATATTTAGTTATATTTGTTACAACTAAATAGTTTGGGGCTCCAGTTTGAGAAATTTGTTCTCAAATACCCTGATCTGCCTGTGAGAACTCATTCACAAGAATCTTCTCTTAGAATTACTTTGTGTCCTATTCCTGATAAAATCTGAGTAAATAACTTATATTTGGCATGATTATTAATACTACTCCCTCAATGTCAGCAATATCCTACAAATAATATGATCGTCAACTCTGTCTAGACGTTGCCTCAGTTATGAGCTCTATGTTTCTTTTTTTTTTTTCTTTTTTCTTTTTTGAGATGGGATCTCACTGTGTTGCCCAGGCTGGAGTGCAGTGGCTTGATCTCAGCTCACTGCAACCTCCGCCTACTGGGTTCAAACGAGTCTTCTGCCTCAGCCTCCCAAGTAGCTGGGATTACAGGTGCCTGCTCCCATGCTCAGCAAATTTTTTTGTAATTTTAGTAGAGATGGGTTTTCACCTTGTTAGCCAGGATGGTCTCAAGCTCCTGACCTTGTGATCCACCCACTTCGACCTCCCAAAGTGCTGGGATTACAGGCATGAGCCACTGTGCCCAGCCTGAGCTCTATTTGCTTAATGTTTTCTACTGAGCTTGCCACTAGTTTGTGTGAGTTGTATAAAGATCCTTGAACCATGCTGCAGAAGATACGCATTCTGATCCTACATCTTCCATCCACCAGCTATGGAACAGTGTCTAAGGAACAATGCCTTAAACCTCAATATTTGCATCTTTTAAAAATAAACTGATGGATATGTTGCCTTTTTTCTCATAGGATTGTTACAAAACTAGAAGCTAAATATAACATAAATAAAAATAAATAACTTGATAAATAAGACACAGTGCAAATATAAGAGTATTCCAGTGGGGTACGTCCTAGAGGCTCTTGACTCACTCAAAGAGGCAGTGGTACACACAAAGGAAAAGCTTCATGTTAGTCAATTTGTCATTCTATTCCTAAGATGCAAAACAATAACTTTCAGCAAAGACTATGCAGATACTTCTAGTTATTATATTTTGTTAGATTTTAGTCATTTCTATCTGAGAAAAAAAATCTCCTTTAAAGCTAAGGAACTAATGTTATTGGTAGAATCTTGAACAATAAACAAAAAGAATGGGACTTAAGGAAAAGGGAAAGTCTAGAAGAAGCTAGGACTTGGATAGGGCGATTCTATGATTCCATTCGATCTTTTGTTTAACTGAGTCAAGTCTCTGGAATATCATCAGCTGCCTGGGGTTCACACCTGATAAGGGTCCTTATGACAGGAACCATAGTCTCATGCAAATGTATATAGCTTTATATTTTTCTCTCCCAGGGATTAAATATTCTGCTACAGATGTTTTCCAAATATGCAACTTAAGTAGAATTATATATGGGTTAGGGGTGAGCATTGCTTTGATGAGATAAGGTAGCATTTAACAATAGTTTCATTTTATTTTAATGGTTGGGATCATTTTATACCAGAAATAGAACTTTACTATGAAAGAACAGTAGTAGAATGCAAATAAATGTCTTATAACATAATGTTTTGATACATAGTGTTTTGATCTCTAGGAAATTCATCTGAGAGTGGAAAAGCTGCATGGATATATTGCATTATGGTGAAGACTGGGTTTTAGTGTAACTATCATCCAAATAGTGTACATTGTACCCATTAAATAACTTCTCATCTTTCACCCCTTCCACCCTCCAACCCTTTTGAGTCTCCAATGACTATTATTCTACACTCTATGTCTGTGTTCATACTTCACTTAGCTCCAACTTTTAAGTGAAAATGTGGTATTTGATTTTCTGATTCTAAATTTTTTCACTTAAGACAATGGCCTCTTGTTCCATCTGTGTTTCTGTGAAAGACATAATCTCATTCTTTTTTATGGCTGAATGGTATTCCATTGTGTTTATGTGTATTTTTTATCCACTCCTCCAATGATGAATGCTTAGGTTGGGTCCATATCTTTGCTATTATAAATAGTAGCTTCAGCCATGTTAAGTTTAAAATAGTTCTTGTGAATTTTTTTGGTGAATGCATCTGAAAGAGTTGAAAAGCTGGATGTGATGCTCAAGGGACTGGTCAGGCTTCAGGGATTTGGGAGTTAACCACATAGCAAAGAAAGTAAAGTTATGACAATGAACGAATAAATATCCATCAATAATTTTAGAAAACTATACTGTAGACAAAATAAGTTTTGAAAATTGGTTTAATTCTTAAAGTAAGTCACATCCTTTTTATTTTAGTTCCTGCTGAAAAATCATTACATCTTATTTTCTTATGTATTTCTTATTTGCAGCACATGATTTTTCGGTTCTTTTTGACTATTATCTCCTAACTCTTTCTCTCCTTTCTTCACATTGAATTTCCTTGTTATTTCTGTTCCTTTTGTCTCTCATCTTCTAATGTAATAAGAAATAAATTCCTAATTTTTAAGCTTAGTCCATGATGCAATCTATGATTTCCTATAAAATATTTTGAATATCAGTCATGAAAATACAGAAATTTATTAATATCTTTTTGATAGCCTTCCAAAAATCTGCAGTCTATGACTACAGCCAAATTTACTTCAAAGATATTTTGCTATTTCTAGATAGGCAAAATCTAGCTTTTCTTCTTAGATGTAACAGATACTCAGCAAAAACTTTTGGATTTTGATTATGTTCCTGATACTAAGAATTTAAGCTGAATAGAGTATGTTCCTTTTCTGTAAACACTTCTAAATGTAATGGGCTTTCAAGACAGAGTTTACTTAAAATAATTTTCTCCCTCAGAACCTTCATTTTATGCCTTAGAATTATCAATTTATACAAGCATGTATGCAAATGCTCATGCTCCATAGGTTAAGTTTGTTTTCAACTAAACACTTGTAATTTGTTGGCTGTTTGGTCTATGCTAGCTTATTCTTGAAATGAATGACCACACTTTCTCTTTGTTTTAAATGGCTTAGCACATACAACCTTATACAACTTAAAGTATCATGAATATGGCCAATATGCAGAAATTTAAAATTCTGGAAAAATTTTCCTGTCATATCCTTTTTATCTTAGCCATAGTACTTCTGGAGATGCTTCTTTTTGTGATATTAAATGATAAGTGGCTCTTTGATTGTCTAAACTTTTTAAAAGCATCATTATACTGGTGTTTGAGAAAGAGAAGGAAAACCTTGACTTTTCTGTGTCTTTGAAATCTTTACTGGAAATACAGTTGGTATGTAGAAAAACAGGTTCAATATCAAATATACAGGCCAGAGATTTTTTTCCTTGCTTTACCTCTTATGAGTCCTGGAGGGATCGCTACAGTGGGGCTAATTGTGGGCAAAATAAAGGTGGTTTCTGGAAATACAGATTCCTGCTTATGCCCTTACAATTCACACTTGGTCATGTGTACCCTAAGCTTCCTTTCTGCCTGAGAATCTCTCCCTGGCAGCTTCCAGCTGCAGGGATTGTTGAGTCAGGCATCTTTCCTTCACGTGACATCAAGAAATGTCAGGATTTAAAATATTGTACTTCATTTATAACTGTTATATTAAAAACCTAAGTTTATTTTCATTTCCCTTTGGACTTGAGGATAGCCAAGAAAAAAAAAAAAAGCAGCATGAATACTTATGTGGAACTACCACAGTTTGTAACTTCCATTAAAATACATAAAATTTGAGAATCACAAACTATACTATGAAATATATTTGAGAAGAAAACGACTGTTCACAGCAGTGTGCTAACCCCTGCAAGAAGACCTTGTTAGTTTTAGCAAAGTCACAGCATTGTATCCAACTTACATAAAAAAATCTCAATCTTTTTGTGGTTCCCTTTAAGGCAACCCACTTTTTTTTCATTGCATTTTAGGTTTGGGGGTGCATGTGAAGAACATGCAAGATTGTTGCATAGGTACACACATGGCGGTGTGATTTGCTGCCTTCCTTCCCCTCACCTATATCTGTCATTTCTCCCCATGCTATCTCTCCCCACCTCCCCACCCCTCATCCCTCCCCCATTTCCCTCCAACGGACCCCAGTGTGTAGTGCTCCCCTTCCCGTGTCCATGTGTTCTCATTGTTCAACACCCGCCTATGAGTGAGAACATGTGGTGTTTAATTTTCTGCTCTTGTGTCAGTTTGCTGAGGATGATGGTTTCCAGGTTCATCCACGTCCCTACAAAGGACACGAACTCATCCTTTTTGATGGCTGCATAATATTCCATGATGTATTATGTACCACATTTTCCCTATCCAGTCTATTATCGATGGGCTTTTGGGAAGGCAACCCATTCTTGCTTGGCTGTAAAACCTGAGAATTGACCCATAAATGCTGACTAGATTACAACTGGTTTTACTTTTTTAATTAGCTTGTTATATGCCTCTCCCCTTTACAAATAGGTAAAATATTATTTCCTGGTTCTGAATTTGAATGTGCTTTTATGTGAATTATACTAAGAATTAATTTTAATTAGAAAGTGAAGGTGGTAGATTTGAGAGAGAATAGAATTTAAAGCCAAGCAACAGTTTCCAATCCCACCTACTCCATTTGCTGCCTCCATGACCATAAACACATCTTTCTGAATATCAATGATATTCTTTTAAAAATAAGAATGATAATAATTCTTCTACTGCTCACGTGGAATTAATAGATGGATCAAAGGATAACATACATGAATACTTTCAGTAACCACATGGAAGTTATTGTTAATAATGAGTAGAAAATAATTCTTTAAGACTATACATATTCAGAATTGGAATTTGAAATGGAGCCTAAATTTAACCATACATTAACTATGAAAAAATAAGAAGAAAAGGACATTAATAAATGTGATGTAATAATTTCAAAGTAAAGGTTTTGGCTAGAAAAATAATATTTTAAGGACTTTGCCATATAGTTACTGATTTATATGTAATACTAATGAATCTCAATGAGTTTCTAAATCTAAGCAAACCTATTTGCATATGTTTCCATTCATCGGTTTTCAGCAGAAGTAATCTAAATAAGAGGGGAAGATGGCTTGATTTAAGACATTAAAAACTTGTTCATTTGCTTGCTTGTTTATGGTTTGTTAATTTAGCTTTTGGCCATTTGGTTCATTGTTTCCTGACATTACTAAAAAGATTCAGAGAGAGAGAAAAAAATTTCAAAATGCTGTCATTTGGGCTAAAATAACAATGAATTAAAAGCAAATAATGTAAAAATATTCTAATTATTTTAGTTTACTTGTCTGTAAAAATGATTAGTCCTTCTAAACATTCCATTAACTCAGTGTTTCATAATTGTGGTTTCTAAAATGTTGAATGAGAATTGCTTGGAATATTCTTTTAAAATGTCTTGGGCTCAGAGTTATTGAATCAGAATTTCTGGAGGTGGTATTAAGAATACCAGCATCTGCAATATAAACAAGTATGCCAAATGAAATCTTGGGCATATTAAAATTTTAAATCACCATATCATCTATAAACCTGTGTAAATGTGTATGTGTGCCTCCCACTTTTATTTCCATGTTTATACGAGCTGGGAAAGCACTGATGGGAGGGTATAGGGAGCATATATTATTAATTTAATGTTTCTAAGACACAGATTGTGTTACAGATTTGTCATTTTTAACTTGATAAATTTAAAATTAAGTCCGTTGATAGTAACATATGATGTATATTATCCATTACTTTTTACTTTTCAAAAATATGTTAAATTTTTGCATTTGAGCTCACTTGATAATGTGGCAAGCTGCACATTGATTATAACTTTCAGCAATGAAAGAATATAAAATCCTCTATTTGGCCTTATTCCTCTGAGACTATCCTATGGCAGATTTTTCACTCTTCTGAGTAGACTTTATTCTCATCCTAAGTTAAATGCTGGTACATTCTTAGAAGCTTGACTTTACCCTCAGCTCGATGCTGCCTCCTTATCCTCACATCCACAGTGTTGATCACCAGGGTGCTCATTAGTTAATATCCTTTCCATTACTCTTTATATCAGAGTCTGCTTCCAGGAGAATCCAGCCTGTGACAGGGTCCTGCCCATATCCTGTTGGTTCACCCCAGAGTGCCCGTTCTGACAGTTCCTGTCCACATAGGCAACTTTGTGTATGTCTCTATTTGAAGGTGTTCTTAGTTGCAGAAGTCTGCCCCATCCCTATAGGTCTAGACAGAAAAGCTGAAAGTGAACTCCCAACCAGCGAGAATAGGAATAGTAGAAAACTGAAGAACCGACATCCCCGCCTCCTCAACTCAACTGGGAGATATGCATTTCAGTCTCGTTCTCAGAGGTTTAACCCCAGTTGCCTGGAGTGATAACCTATTCATTCATATGTCCTGTACTGACCACCTTCATTTTCCTGTCTCGTTCTCCATGCTCCTGACTACTGTCTTCTTGAGATCACTTACAAGTGAATAAACTGAACCCAATCCTTTCAGGGCCTGATTTGGGGAGTCCAAACTATTATAAAATAAGACATGGCAATTTTTAGCCTTTGCTTCATTTCCATTTTGACTTGTACATATTGTTACTGTGTCTTTCTAAACCCTCTTTTATGTTGGTGGGAGTTTAAATAATTTAAGTTATAAATAATGTATTATCACTAAAACAGGAAGAGTTACAGGATTGCACCTGCAGATTATTAGAATAACATTTAGGCATTCTGGGAAGGTTGTTTTAATAGTTCTATTTATTCTAATTATTCCATTTATTTAGTTCTAATTATTCTAATTATCATGTAAAAAAAAAACATTACTAGTACTAATCATTGGGTGGCCTATGTGTGACTTAACTCTTTTGTAGTCACATCCTCAGAAAGATGAGTAAAAACCAGCACCAGCACAGTCCAGATCTTTTCTTTCCTCTTCTTTTCCTCATTTATTCCTAAAGAAATCTGACCATTTTATGTCTCTACAGCCCAAAAGAAGGCAAAAATAAAAATTCCGTTTTATTCTTGTCAACTGGATGGAAATACAAATTTCATGGAGCTGTGTACCATTGAAGAAACCTGGTGTCTGGCATGAAATTAATGTAAAGAACTTCCTATAAAACACAAACTGAAATGAAAAGCATTGGAGCATTTGAATGAAAGACTCCTGACCTCCTGCTGGGACTCTGATAGTCTTCACCATTTACCTTCCTGTGTCTTTAGCATCTCATGGTCACCCTTGCTTCTATTTGGTCTTAGAGTATTTGGATATAACTGAATTGCAGATGATAAAAGAAATTTGATGGAAAAGAAAACTTCAGGCCAATATCCATGATAAACATAGATGCAAAAATATTCAATAAAATACTGGCAAACCAATTGCAACAGCACATCAAAAAGCTCATCCACCATGATCAAGTAAGCTTCATCCCAGGGATGCAATGCTGCTTCAACATACGCAAGTGTATAAACGTAATTCACCACATAAACAGAACTAAAGAAAAAAACCACATGATTATCTCAATAGATGCAGAGAAGGCCTTTGACAAAATTCAACAGCTCTTTATGCTAAAATCTCTCAATATACAAGGTATAAATGGAATGTATCTCAAAATAAAAGTGATTTATGACAAACCCACAGCCAATATCATACTGAATGGGCAAAAACTGGAAACATTCCCTTTGAAATCTGGCACTAGACAAGGATGCCCTCTCTCACCACTCCTATTCAATATAGTATTAGAAGTCCCAGCCAGAACAATCAGGCAAGAAAGAAATAAAGGGTATTCAATTAGGAAAAGAGGAAGTAAAATTGTCTCTATTTGCAGATGACATGATTATATATTTAGAAGATCCCATTGTCTCAGCCCCAAATCTCCTGAAACTGATAAGCAACTTCAGCAAAGTCTCAGGATACAAAATCAATGTGCAAAAATCACAAGCATTCCTATACACCAATAACAGACTTAAAGAGAGCCAAATCAAGAACGAACTGCCATTCACAATTGCTACAAAGAGAATAAAATACATAGGAATACAACTAGCAAAGGATGTAAAGGACCTCTTGAAGGAGAACTTTAAACCACTGCTTAACGAAATAAGAGAGGACAAAAAGAGATGGAGAAACATTCCATGTTCATGGTTAGGAAGAATCAATATCATGAAAATGGCCATATTGCCCAAAGTAATTTATAGATTCAATGCTATCCCCGTCAAGCTACCAATGATCTTCTTCACAGAACTGGAAAAAACCACCTTAAACTTCATATGAAACCAAAAGAGAGCCCACATAGCCATGTCAATTCTAAGCAAAAAGAACAAAGCGGGAGGCATCACACTACCTGACTTTAAACTATACTACAAGAATACAGTAATCAAAACAGCATGGTACTGGTACCAAAACAGAGATATAGATCAATGGAACAGAATAGAGGCCTCCGAGGCAAAGCCACACATCTACAACCATCTTATCTTTGACAAACCTCACAAAAACCAGCAATGGGGAAAGGATTTCCTGTTTAATAAATGGTGTTGGGAAAACTGGCTAGCCATGTGGAGAAAGCAGAAACTGGACCCCTTCCTGACACCTTACACTAAAATTAACTCCAGATGGATTAAAAAATTAAACATAAGACCTAACACCATAAAAACCACAGAAGAAAACATAGGCAAGACCGTTCAGAACATAGGCATAGGCAAGGACTTCATGACTAAACAATCAAAAGCATTGATAACAAAAGCCAAAATAGACAAATGGGACCTAATTAAACTCCAGAGCTTCTGCATAGCAAAAGAAACAATCATTAGAGTGAATGGGCAACCAATAGAATGAGAAAAAAATCTTTTCAGTCTACCCATCTGATAATGGACTAATATCCAGAATCTACAAAGAACTAAAACAGATTTACAGGAAAAAAGCCATTCAAAAGTGAGCACAGGATACAAACAGACAGTTACAAAAGAAGACATACATGAGGCAAACATACAAAAAAAATGTCCATCATCACTTGTCATTACTGAAATGCAAATAAAAACTACATTGAGATACTGTCTCACACCAGTTAGAATGGCGATCATTAAAAAAGCTGGAGACAACAGATGCTGGAGAGGATGTGGAGAAATAGGAACACTTTTACACCGTAGGTGGGAGTGTAAATTAGTTCAACCATTGTGGAAGACAGTGTGGCGATTCCTCAAGGACCTAGATATAGAAATTCCATTTGACCCAGCAATCCCATTACTGGGTATATATCCAAAGGACTATAAATCATTCTACTATAAGGACACATGGACACAAATGTTCATTGCAGCACAGTTTACAATAGCAAAGACCTGGAACCAACCCAAATGCCCATCGATGATAGACTGGACAGGAAAAATGTGGCACATAAACACCATGGAATACTATGCAGCCATCAAAAACAATGAGTTCATGTCCTTTGTAGGGACATGGATGAACCTGGAAACCATCATTCTCAGCAAACTGACACAAGAACAGAAAAATCAAACACCACATATTCTCATTCACAGGTGGGTGTTAAACAATCAGAACACATGGACACAGGGAGGGGAGCATCATACATTGAGGTCTTTTGCGGGGGATTAGCGGAGGGACAGCAGGAAGTGGAGAGTTGGGGAGGGATAATATAGGAAGAAATGCCAGATAAAGGTGATGGGGAGGAAGGCAGCAAACCACATTGCCATGTATGTACCTATGCAACAATCCTGAATGCTCCTTCACATGCACCCCAAAACCTAAAATGCAATTAAATATATATATATATATATATATATATATATATATATATATATATATATATATATAAATTAATTAAAAAAAGAAATTTGATGTGTTTTTTGTTTTTAAATAATTTAAACAGGTCAAAAAATAGTTTTACTGTATTTGGTCTCAATTAATCTCTAGAGAACATATTGAACTTAGTGATATTTAAAGAAAATCCATTGTAGAAGTTTCCATTTAAAACTGTTGGTTGGGCTCTGTGGTTCATGCATACAATCTCAGCACTTTGGGAGGCTGAGGTGGGTGGATCATGAGATCAAGAAATTGACACCATCCTAGCCAACATAGTGAAACCCAGATTCTATTCAATATAAAAAAAATTAGCCAGGTGTGGTGGCATGTACCTGTAGTTCCAGCTAGTCAGGAGGCTGATCCAGGAGAATCACTTGAACACAGGAGGTGGAGGTTGCAGTCAGCTGAGATTGTACAACTGTACTCCAGCCTGGGCAACAGAGCAAGACTCTGTCAAAAACAAAATAAAACAGAAACTGTCTAAATAACACTTGCACTTATTATCACAGCAGTATTCATAATAGCAAAGGCATGAAATCAATCTAAGTGTCCATTTACAGTAGATTGGATAAAGAAAATGTGATACATATACACATATAACAAGTTTGCTGTTTGCAACAAAATGGTTATTGTGAATCTTTTCATAACCCAATTAGAAAGGGAAATATAATATATAGAATTATGAAATGTCAAAGTTTATGTGCTATGACATTTATTTTCCTTGAATCATTTTATTTTACTTTTCCTTTCATTCAAGGAAAAGAAAAAGTAAAATTGCTTTTTGTTTTGTGAGTCAAGCTAACAAATCTAAACAAATTGAAATATATGACATGCCAAGAAAACTAAAATGCTAGAATTTTTGTGACCTTAATTTGAATTATATCTAAAAGTGTTTCAATTCTATTGGCTATCAGAAGTACAATTTGGTAAAAAGCCATTTTGTATAATAAAAATATGCATACTATCTAATTAAAATATTCAAATCAGTTTAATCATGTGTTTATTTCAAGATGATGAAAACCTATAAATTTTTATCATTGTATGAGGTATAGTAACTGAGTTATCTATTCTAAAATTAGTTTGAGAAAGGAGATGCCATCAATCATCTTCCCAGTCTTATATGCCCTGTTTGTTTTTTGTTGTTGTTGTTATTTTATGAGACACCACCTCCCAGTCTCAAGCAATTCTACTGTCTCAACCTCCAGAGCAGCTGGAATTACAGGTGTGCCCATCACCCTCAGCCAATTTTTGTATTTTTAGTAGAGACAGGGTTTCACCATGTTGGCCAGGATGATCTTGAATTCCTGACCTCAAATGATCCATTTCCTTCAGCCTCCCAAAGTGCTGGGATTACAGGCATGACCCACCAAGCCCTGCCCCTACTTTTTAAAATTAACAATTGAATAGAAATGTACACAACAGAAAATTAACCATTTTAAATGTGCATTCAATGGCATTAAATATATTTACATTGCGCAACCACCACCTCTATCTAGTTATGAAACATCTTCATCACTCCAACAGAAAACCCATGCTTTTAAGCAGTCACTCCCCATTGCCCTTCCCTCAGCCCCAGCAACTACCAATCTGCTTTCTGTTTCTAAGAATTTACCTATTCTGGGTATTTCATATAAATAGAATCATATGATATTTCACTATTTTAGTCTGACTTCTTCCACATAGAATGTTTTTGTCATTTCTTCATGTTGTAGCATATATATCAGTACTTAATCATTTTTATGGCTGAAAATTATTCCATTGCACATACACCCACACATACACACACAACACAATTTGTTTATCAATTTATCTGTTGATGAATATTTGAGTTGCTTCTACATTTTGGCTATTGCGAATAGTGCTTCTATGAATGTAAGGGTGTAAATATTTGAGTACCTATTTTCAATTCCTTTTTTTTTTTTTTTGAGACAGAGTTTCGCTCAAGTTGTTTCACTCCAGTTGTTACCCAGACTGAAGTGCAATGGCACAATCTAGGCTCACTGCAACCTCCACCTCCTGGGTTCAAGCAATTCTCCTGCCTCAGCCTCCCCAGTAGCTGGGACTACAGGCGAGCACCACCATGCCCAGCTAATTTTTGTATTTTTAGTAGAGATGGGGTTTCACCTTGTTGGCCAGGATGGTCTCGATCTCTTGACCTTGTGATCCACCCGCCTCGGCCTCCCAAAGTGCTGGGATTACAGGTGTGAGTTACCACGCCCGGCCTATTTTCAATTCTTCTGGGTATACACTTTGAAGTGGAATTGCTTGATCATGTGATTATGTTTAACCTGTAGAACTGCCAGTGTCCCACAGCAGCTACATCATTTTACATTCCCACCAGCAATGTATAAGGCTTTCAATTTTTCTACATCTTCCACACATCTTTCTCGACACTTATTTTATTTCTTTTTTTTTTTTTTGGTTGCTGTACTCATTCTAATGCATGCAAAGTGGTGTCTCATTGTGGTTTTGATTTGTATTTCCCTGATGACTAACAATGTTGAAGTGCTTTTTGGTACTTGTGTGTTTTGGGATTTGTGTTCTTTTGGACAAATATCTCATGTCTTTCTCCCAGTTTAAAATTGAGTCGTCTTTATGGTTGAGTTGCAAATTTTATTTATGGAGTTGGAACACTAGATATACCATTAGATATATTATTTGAAAATATTGCCTTCTATTTGATAGGTTGTCTTTCTACTTTCTTGACAATATCCTTTGACGAACGGAAGTTTTAATTCCAATGAAGTCAAACATATCTTTTTCTTTTATTGCTTATGCTTTTGGTGTCATATCTAAAGCTACATTGTAAAATCAAAGGTAAACAGATTTATCTCATATTTCTTCTAAGTATTTTATGGTTTTAGCTCTTATACTTAATCTAAGTGTCCATTTACAGTGCATTGATGCATTTTGAGTTACTTTATATATAAGGTGTGAGCTAGATAGGGATCCAACTTTGTTCTTTTACATGTGGATATCCAGCTGTCTCTGTACGATTTGTTGAATATTCAAGCCCCATTGAATGGTCTTGGCACACTTTTAGAAAATCAATTGGTCATAGCCAATGGTTTTGTCTTGGGACTTCTAATTCTATTCCATTGCTCTATGTCTAACATATACCAATACCACACTATTTTGATTTCTGCAGTTTTGCAGAAAGTTTTAACATTGAGAAGTATAAACCCTCCAACTTTGTTTTTGTTTTTGTTTTTTGTTTTGTTTTGTTGTTGTTGTTGCTTTTTATCTGAGATGAAGTCTCGCTCTGTTGCCCAGGCTGGAGTGCAGTGGTGTGATCTCGATTCATTGCAACCTCTGCCTCCTGGGTTCAAGCAATTCTCCTCCCTCAGCCTTCTGAGTAGCTGGGATTACAGGCATCCACCATCATGCCCAGCTAATTTTTTGTATTTTTTTTTTTTAGTAGAGACAGAATTTTCACCATGTTGATCATGGTGGTCTTGAACTCCTGATCTTATGATCTGTCCATCTTGGCCTCCCAAAGTGCTGGGATTACAAGTGTGAGCCTCCGTGGCTGGCCTCAATTTTATTATTCTTTTAAAATATTTTTGCTGCTTGGGAATGCTTGTAATAAAATAGAAATTTGATAATCAGTTTTTCCATTTTTGTAAAAATAGTCACTGAAATTTTCATAGGGATTACTTTGAATCTGTGGATAGCATTGGGTAGAATTATCATTTTAACAATATGAAGTTTTCCAATTCATGAACAATGGGATATCTTTTTTTAGGTTTTCTTCACTTTCAGCAATGTTTTATAGGTTTTAATATAAACTTTTATCACTTTAAGTAGAAGTGTTCCTGGGTAATGAAATTATGTTTTGAATTTCCTTTTCGGATTGTTCATTACTGACACATAGAAACACAATTTATTTTTGTATGTCAATCTTGTGCTTGCAGTTTTGTTGAATTTACTTATTAGCTTCATTAGTTTTTCATGGAATCTTTGTGATTTTTTCATATCATCTAAAATCTACTGTTTATAGATCTTGTTTTACTTTTTCTTTTCCAATTTGAATGTCCCTTCCTTCCTTCCTTCCTTCCTTCCTTCCTTCCTTCCTTCCTTCCTTCTTCCTTCTTTCCTTCCTTCCATCTTTCCTCCCTCCCTCTCTCCCTCCCTCCCTCCCTTTCTGTAGAGGATATGGAGGTTGACACTAATCTGAGAGGTTTAATTACAAAGAGCAAAAGAAGTGTAAAGTGTCGAATGAGTAGTAAATTGGGGTTGAAAGAAAGATTTTTTTTAATGGAATGACTTATAAAAGTTAAAATTTGATAGGAAGGAAGCAATATGAAGGTAAAGGTAAGGTGTAGGGTACAGGGAATTGTCAATATCATATAATTCCTAAGAAACTATTAATTATTTACTGTTTTGTTGAATTGTTTTTTTTTTTTTTTTTTTGAGACAGAGTCTCGCTCTGAGGCTGGAATGCAGTGGCGTGATCTCAGCTCACTGCAACCTACACCTCCTGGGTTCAAGTAATTCCCCTGCCTCAGTCTCCTGAGTAGCTGGGACTACAGGCATGCATCACCACAACGGACTAATTTTTTTTTTTTTTTTCAGAAGTGACGGGGTTTCACTATGTTGCCCAGGATGGTCTCGGTCTCCTGACCTCGTGATCCATCTGCCTCAGCCACCCAAAGTTCTGGGATTACAGGCGTGAGCCACCATGCCCAGCTGGATTGCATAATTTTTAAGTATATATATCATTTCTTCAGCTAAATTTAAGTTATTTGGTGATTTATAGGTCATTTTCCTGTTTGGATTCACACAGTCTCAACTCCCAAATTCACCATCAGCCACACACAGACACAATAGACACATTCAGGTATATGCACAAACTCACACATTCCACAGTAACGACTGTGCATAATTGATTCTCCTTACAGATTTGTTTTTTGCAGATGAATCAAAATATTTAAAGTTTAGTGATCTAGGAAAGACATTTCTCAGTGACTCTACCAACAGCTTTCTCATCTACCTTAATAGAAACTGGTAAACCGTGTTCATATTATCTCACTAGTATTCAGCAGCAATAGAAGAATACTAAATCCTCACTGAATAATTTACTTGGAAATGTTTACCCTTTGATGTACAAGTGCAACGTAACTAGAAAATCACCGTGTATTGAATCCATTCTCAGAAACTAGCATTTCAGAATATTTAACACTTTGAATGCCAGACGAGACCCTGCAAAATGCTGAACAAAATGCTTCAGAAAAGGTTTCAAATTTCTGTTGACACGTTTACTCTCATCTTCCCATCCCTGCTTCATGTCCATCTTTACATGTACTATTCAAAGCCTAACTGAAGATTCCTGGACCACTGTTTTTGCTCTTTATCCTGATCTCAAATGTTGAAAGTTGAGAAGTTTCTATTGTGTGCTAGCTCCAGCTATATTTTTGAGGCCGTACAGTTGCCCAAGCACTAGAATTCACCAGCAAGTGGGCACTGATAGAGGTATTGCAATCAACAGGAAGAGCAAACAGACTGAGGTTGCTTCTGCCATTGAAAAACTCTAGGGCTTGGATGAGACATTTAACTAAGCCTCATTTCCTTGTTTTTAAAGTGAGACTAGATTCACTTACCTAACAACTTAACTACTTCCAGGATTAAAAATAAATGGCCTGGCAGACAGTGAGCCCTTAATGAATGGTTGCATTTTACCAGAATAAGAAACACACTTTCTTTTATCTTGTTCCTGTCTTTGCCTTTATCAGGAAAATTGCATAATTTCAGTTCCTTCTCTCTCCTGGATTTCTTATTTGGGCCAATTTATGCTCAAATCTGTGATGTGCTGGAGGAAGGACCTGGACCATTTTTCTTATTCCTACATATGATGATAAATGGAGCATATTACTGAGATTCATTGACTATAATTATGGCAACTTTACTTGGCAGCTGATCTTTTTCTGCTCTTTTATGTCTTAGAAAGTGACATTTATTAATATTTAACTTTTATTTATGTGCCTATTTAGTGATGTGTGCTGTACAGATAATCCAAAAATGCCCACTTTCTGGTCTTAAGGAGCTTATTCTGTAAAATGACAGACAGCTCTATTCATGCCCTTGAGGATAAAAAGTGGAGAACAGTTGTGTGCTGGCAGGGGGTGCCACTCTGTGACTCAGTATGCTTTCTATCCCTGTCCTATATATATTCTCAGTCTGATTTATGTGCACATTTGAGATTCCCGCAGGTCTGTATGAAAGCATTAGGTCAGCCCACAGTGCAGGGTGGTGGCCCGCAGGGTTCCTTCTAGGCTGCAAACACAAGGGTGGATGTCAGGTTAAGTGTTTTGTTTTGTTTTTTCCTGCCTTTGATTACAAAAGGAAGTAGCTCTATTAGGTTGTGGGTCAGAGATCTTGCCAGGATCCCAGAATTAGGCAGAGTCTCTACACAGCAACTAAACAGAAGGCAGAGAAGACAGAGCAAGTCAGAGTTGAAGACTCTTGGGGACTTACAAGACAAGTGTGACTCTTAAAGCCTGGCTGTGGATACAGGCCAGCCGTTGCCTAGCAACATGAGACCAGCTAATAAAGGGGAGTTGGAAGCTTTTTACTTTCCTAGACTGCAGGTAATTTTTCTAGGGGAGTTTGGAAAGTGTGTTTTTGTAACTTTTTCTTTTCTAGAGTCTAGCATTTGCTCTGCATGTCAATTAGATGGCAGAATTGAGTGAGTTCTCCCTGCATGCAGAATGATCTCTTTTGGGGGTTCTGTCCCTTCAACAACAAGAGAATAGATACTATATTTAAAATGAAGGCTCAGGGGTAAGTTGGTAAGCACTACTTAATGCAAAGTATCAGTGGTGGCTGTACACATTTCTGAAATGACAAGGCAGATGGAAACTAGCAGCTGTGAGTAGACAGTGGTAAATAAAACATCAGCTGAACTTCTTAAAAGAAGTATCTTTCCAAAAAGTGATGGCATCCTATGCTTTGGAAACATTTATAATTCTTAAGTTTCATTGTCATGTGAATAAACAAACTATCCAAAGCCACATTAGGAGAACTGCTATAAAAATGCAAGCAGTTCATTTCTATAACCTAGAGCATTCAAAGAGGTGTCCATGGGCAATTGCTGGTCTGCAACATGTTACTGGTCCTCAATAGGTTTAGAAATTGAAAGTAATCATTTACAAGATTTTAAAAAGCAATTTGACAGAGTAGTTTTATATCTGTTTAACATATATTTCAAAATAGGGCTTATATTCTTACAGCATTTTTATTTATTTTACAATAATTCATTTTTATTTCATTTAAATAAATGTATTGATCCACAATATATTGGAAATTAGAAACAAATAAAAAAAACTTCAACACAGATAGTAAGAAAAACACTGCTCTAGACTAAAGGTCAACAAACTTTTTTGTAAATATCCAGCTACTAAATATTTTATGATTTATAGATCATATAGTTTTAGTTACAGTCACTTCAGCTGCTGAAGGAAAACAGCCATACATCGACAAATTGATATGACTGTGTTCTAATAAAACTTTATTTACAAAAACAAGTGGTAACCTTTGCTCTAGAACAATACTTCTCAAACCATACTGAGCAACTGACTCATGAAGATCTTGATTCGGCATTTATGGGATGGGATCTGCGATGCTACATTTCTGACAATTTCCTGGATGATGCTGATGATTCTAGTTCATGGGCTCACTTTGAGTTTCAAAATTTGATTAAAGAATTGTTAAGTTGACATTTGAAAGACAAGATCATAACCCACTCTGTTATTTGCTTGCAAAGTAATTGAAAGAGAAGTTACTTATCTTTTAAACCTCAGTTTTCTCATCTGAAAAATGGAGAAGATAATTTCTATCTCATTTAATACCTGCTAAATTTAAATGTAATTATGTATGTGAAAATGTTTTCTAAAAAATACAAAAATAATGCTAAAAGATGTAATGTAGAAATAAGATTTGTCACTGCCTGTAATTTTCTTTAAACCACTTCAGTTTAAACCATGTGAGGGAGTGTATGAAGGTTAACTTGTAGCCACACACTAAGGAAGTTCATTTTTGTTTGAAGTGCCCTAGTCATAAATATAAATGCTGTCTGCATTTAGTCAGCATCCGAAGGACCTTTATTATGAGTTCGCACAGAAGTGGTTATGGCAAACAAGTCAACAAGTGCTATGTAAATATGCATTAGAGGTTTTGTTAATACTGGTATTAAAAAACAGTATTGCAAAAATAAGCGCAGTCCAATGAATGGCTAAAAGAACAGGTGTGATCAAAGTACATGTAATGAAGCAACCAGTCCAGCAGTCTAAAACGTCAGAGCAAGCCTTAGATATTGAACACTTTCTGGTTTTGTTCTTTACTTAACAAGCCAACTAGGTTCAACAGGAAGTTTACCTGATAAAGCAGTCAAGAACAGTCTTGCATTTTTTCACTGAAAGGATCCTTTCTTTCCATGTCTTGCCATAAATATCTTTGCCTGAAAGGACAAAGGAATAAGGACCTCATCAATCTTACAGAACAGGTTGTATGACTCTCTTTTGTGTCTACCTGCAACTAAGTATGTCTAAGGGCAAGATCGAATAGAAGACTTGCTTTCAGCTGCTTGGTACCAAGGTTGTGGGGGAGAAGTTACATAGTCCCACCTGTCTCTGATTTCCCAAACTTAGCAGTTGTGAATGGCCAGTTGGCTTCAGAGAGTTTATTGCATAAATTATTATTATTTCTATAGCATAGGTTCCTACTAAATAGTAACATTTTCCTAAGTCTTCCTCCACTAAAGGAAGGTATGAGGAACCCATCTTGAATTTACTGAAAGGAGCTGCATTCACCCTATTAGGACATGGATGAGAAGGGCATCTTGTGTCTCTGAAGACAGTTGTGCTGAGAAGGGAAGGAATGGGGCAACTGGTTCTTTCACCTAAAACATGGACTTGCAGCGAGACCTCATGTGTCTGGCAATTGCAGAAAATCACTTTATCTAAAATAGAAAAGAAGGTTGTTCTGCATTACCTAAAATAGAAAAACTGGGAGATCTGGTAAAGAGAGATCACATGAGGAAACAGAAATGAGATTCAGGGTCCTAAAAGTGAAGGATCGCTGAACCAATTCTGACAGTGTTCTCAGTAGCCCTGGGATACGGCTTTGGGAGTGAACACAGGGAGGACTTCTGCCCTGTAAGCATCAGCTCAGAAGGAGGAGTGCAGTTCTTGGCATTCTAAGTCTGGATTTCTGGGCTCCCTTATGACATAGACTCCAAACTTTTCCTTGTATTTGCAGCAGGGGACAAGACCAAGCAACCTTAACTTTGGAGACAAAGTGACCTGTGAGTGCAAAACGAAAGATGCATTTTAAAACACCTCTGGGCACTTGAAAGCCCTTAGTAAAAAACCCCAAGGGAGGAAGAGGAATCGGGAGTTCTGGATAGATGTGTGGTTGGACTCATCAGCCTTCCTGAGTCTGGCTGGTAACCTGAGGGCGACTGTGCAGGGTTTGAAAATGAGGGCCAAGAGCTGCAAAACTGGGAGTTCACCAGAGGGGTCCGCTGGGCTAACAGTCTAAGACAATAAGACCCTTCATCTACAGCGATCCATAACACGCTGGGAGAGAGTCGCACATAGGACTGGTTCTCAAGAGTGACACCATGTGGCAGTAAGAAAAAAAAATCCTTGATTGAAGGCAGTCTCCTCCCAGTTGATGTAAAAATTGGATTGATCCCATCCCTCAGCTACGTCAACTGCATGGCATTTGACAGTTCGTAAAGGAGACATAATCCTGAAAAGGGAGATTCCTGATAATAATGTAGATGGAATCTGCAGTCATTAGAAAATCTTAGAGATGTGATTATGCTGGAGTCTTCTTTTGTGAAAGAGTTCATAGGTTTATTGTATGAATTAGATGAAATAACTGATGTATTGATTCCTTGAAAAGAACAAAATAAACCAAGAGTAGTAGTCATAAAGTTATCATAGGTGGTACGTATTACAATTTTTTTCATAGGCTGGAAATTTGATGTTAGATAAATTAAGTGCTCTAGTCAAGTATCCCCCTTGCCTCTTTTCGTGCTTTTTACACTTCTATATATGGAGAACAGTTATGCATTAAATTATGTCTCCTAAAAAGAGATGCTCAAGTCAGTACTTTTGATGTGACTTTATTTGGAAACAGAGCTTTGGCTGATGTAATCAATTTAAAATGAGGTCATTAGGGTGGACTCTAATCTGATGTGACTGGTGTTCCTATGAGAAGAGGAGAAGAGACCCAGAAAGAAACATATACAGGAAGAATGCTTATGTGATGATAGAAACAAAGATTGGGGTTATACTGCCATAGGCCAAGGAATGCCAGAGCTACAGGAAGATGGAAGACGGAAGGATATTTCCCTAAAAGCTTTGGAGGAATCATGATCGCACTAACAACTTGATTTTGGTCTTCTACCCTCCAGAAGCGTGAGGAAATAAATTTCATCTGCTTTAAGCCACCAAGTTCATGATATTTTGTTAAGGAAGCCCTAGAAAACGAATACAAAGACTAATTCATTTTAAAATGGAGGATTTTCCTCTCACTCTGAGAGAATGATGTTGGGAAAACATGGACAATGTACTGATAAATGTTAAAATAGAATGACTTTTATACGTAGCTTAAAGTTGAGAAATGAGCTTCCTTAGAGCTCAAATCTTCCTGTGGAAGGTGTATATACTTCCAGGATGGTTAAAGGAGTCCAACAAATGGGACACTTTTCAGGCTTCTGAGGGAAGGAGGTGGGATATGGTTCAAGTTCTGCCTCCCTCAAGACTGTCCACTCTTTTCCCTATTCCCTCCATTTCCCCATCTTTCCTCTTAGCTGTCGTCATCCTTTACCCAGTAGCCTCTAAAACAGTTTCCCCCACTTTCCAGTATCTTTAGTATAGTTCTGAATTGATCATTTTAGTTTACAAATCTTGCTAGTTGGAAGATAGTCAACAGTTTTCTAGAAAGTTGTTTCAGGGCCCTTCTGCCCTTGGAAACTGGCATTTCCCCTGACGTATAAGCAAACATAGACAATCATCAAAACCAGAGTGATAACTTAGGACTTTAGCTAATAAGCTCAATCCCTTGTTTCTCAACATTAGTGGGTGGGTATACTAGAGAGTTGATTTATTTTCGCGAGAAAGCTCTTAAGTTTTGAGCCTGGGCATATTTAAAGAAAGAGGATTGAATAACAGATGAGTCAGTGCCAGCTTCTGCTTCAGTGATAGGTGATTTGGGACTTGTCTATGAAAGGAACATGGAGCCTCCTGGAAATAAAAATGAACCTCACCCACCCACTCCCAACACAGATATATGCATACCCCTCATAAAGCTGATACTCGGATGTGAGAGGGAGAGGAAAACTGACACAAGTTCGAAGGCCCGAGATGGAAACACCAGCAAGGGACTCTTTTAGGTTAGTTTCCTAGCAACACGAAGCCAGTGTACTTTTAACATTTTGCTGTCATTCCTAGAAAATAATGACACCCGAAAGAATCTGAGCAGTAAGAAAAAAGAGAAGAGAAAGAATTTATGGATAACTAACATCCTATTCAATTCCAGTATCTTAACAACAAAAATAAATGATGATAATGCCTTTTGCTCCCTAATCCATACCTCTTCAGTGATTCACTAGAACAAAATTTGACTCAGCAATGAAAATTGTAAAATGGGCATATTGTTATTTGGGGTCCTGGGTTATGAACTGGCCTAGGCCAATTCGTCCATTCATGATTATGAGATTTCAGACATAATATAACCTTAGGGGTGAAGAGGACTCTGGGTTTCCTCTTCCATACTTTCACAACCCAGAGAAATGTTAAATTAAAGCAAATGTCAGAACAAATCTGCCGTAATGCAAATATTTATGAATAAGCATATTGTAAAACATTAACTATGCTGTTTTTTCCGCTACAGAAAAGTTCCAGTTCTCTGTCTTTTCATGCACAGCCAAGCATTTTGCATGAAAGGTTCATTTAAGACAGATGTGATGCTATACTCATAGCAGAATTCAGTTAACCTTTTCATCAGAATTCAGGTCCAGGATGTTTGAATGAGATCCATAGTAACTTTAAGTGATGCTATCCAGCCCTAAATTAAAACCCTTAATCCCATGGATTCGTATAGCCTAAGCAAGTATAGAGATGCTTGTAGAATATTTCTAGCCATATTCATAGCTCTTACACACCATTTTACCAATTAAAATTATTTTTAAACATCTTTTGTACAATTACAATCCTCTCTAGGAAGACGTAGGTATGGGAGTGTTGAAACTTCTGTAGAAGATGCCTCTGAAATCTAATTTGAGTTTCTCAGATCTTAACAAACCCCACTTGAAGCATGTATATCTGATTAGCACTTAAAACATTTGCTAACTTGCCCTCCATCCCCAGGATGTACATAAGTTAACTTATATACATATAAATCACATTGTTTGAAATACTTTACATTAAATGTTGATAATTAAAAATCTATCCTCTTTATTCTGTCAAGATGTTAATTATCCTCTAAGTTATTAAAATCTGCTCTCAAAATGACACAAAAATAACAACAGACTTGAATATTTTCATGGAGGAGGAGATAGAAACCTTTAAAAATTTTAAAACATTATTTTAGATATAGGATTGATCCTAGTAGGTCAGCTCCTTTAAGTCACTTATCTCCCTCCCCTATTGACTGAGTTTTGTCAATTAACCTGGTATTGTACACACTATCCCATTAGCCAAATTAGGAAAAGTAATACATATCACTTTAACATACCTTTTTTTTTACATTTGGTATCTATGTTTAAAAAATAAGATAAGTGATGAAATTAAGAAATGACTACTGCTATATCTTACCAAGTAACATTCACCTTGTTGAACTCATTAAGACCAGAAACTGGTTATTAGCCTAAGAGGCAGAATTTGAGTTTGCCAGTGTTCTAGAACTGGTATGTTTGAGGACACTCACTTATGCTAATTATATAACCAGGTGACTGACAAAAAGACCAGAAAAGTAACTAAGTCACAGTGAAAAACACAATTCCCAAGTGAACCTAATACTAGCATTACTTTGACCCACCTATTTTCTCCCTATAGGCAAACTACTAAGAAAATCAAATGATCAAGGTTCCAACTGAACAAGGAATCCAGAAAAGAAAATGCTTGTCTATATGACATAAATGTTAATGCCACTGGGCTCTGCCAGACTAATGGGTCTCCACTATAGGTGTATCCCTTCCAAAGTATTTCCTCAAGTTGATTTTACAGGTGACTACACTTACCACCGCCATAGAGCTTAGAGGGGCACTGACAACCATTGTCTCTGGAAATCTTTTTCCATGTTTTCATGGCTAAGAAGCCACTCTTCTAAAAAGTAAACTCCTTCTTTAGAGATGTGAGCATTTTGACTCTAGTTAAGATGAAGCCTCATGGTTCTTGGAGTTTAGTACTTTGCATTTCTGTTTTATATCGATTTTTATGGATCAATTTACATAGTAACTTTCTTTCTAACAGAATGAATTACTGTAGGCACCTTCTGTGGCCCCATGTACTACTTACAGCTAGTGATTATTCTTTAAGTCGACACAAAATAAAAGCATAAATGTGATATTAGAAATGAAACTTTAGGAAAATAGCTTTAGAATAGTGCCTTGTATGTGAATCAATAAATATCTGTTGAATTTATAGGTGATTGAATACTGCTCATACTAGCTCTAAAAAGAAATCCCATTTGACCCAGCAATCCCATTACTGGGTATATATCCAAAGGATTATAAATCATTCTACTATAAGGACACATGCACACGAATGTTCATTGCAGCACTGTTTACAATAGCAAAGACCTGGAACCAGTCCAAATGCCCATCAACGATAGACTGAATAGGGAAAATGTGGTACATATACACCATGGAATATTACGCAGCCATCAAAAACGATGAGTTTGCGTCCTTTATAGGGACATGGATGAACCTGGAAACCATCATTCTCAGCAAACTGACACAAGAGCAGAAAATCAAACACCGCATATTCTCACTCATAGGAGGGTGTTGAACAATGAGAACACATGGACACAGGGAGAGGAGCACTACACACTGGGGTCCGTTGGGGGGAAATGGGGGAGGGACGGGGGGTGGGGAGGTGGGAAGAGATAGCATGGGGAAAAATGACAGATACAGGTGAGGGGACGGAAGGCAGCAAACCACACTGCCATGTGTGTACCTATGCAACAATCTTGCATGTTCTTCACATGTACTCCCAAACCTAAAATGCAATAAAAATAAAATAATAAAATAAAATAAAATAAAATAAAATAAAATAAAGAACTTGAAAAAGAACTTTTCTTTTTTAGCCAAGATAACCTGGCATTGCCATCACTGGCTCAGAGTCCATGTACTTGGTCTATACTTGCCATTCTGACTCAGTTTTCTTGCTGTCAGTGGGGAGGGATCACATCCAACTAACTTGTATGAATTGACCAGAGAATCGTGGGGAAGGATCTGAGGAACCCAAAACAATATGAAATATTTCCAACAGTCTCAGTCCAGTCCTGCAGGAAGAAATGCTTCCTCTCTTCTAGCTTCTCCAGTGTTTTAGCATGAAACTTCTTTTGTTCCCTCTCAACAGGAGTAGACAGAACGCAATCCAGTGTTAATGAATGAGAGATATCACGACAAGAGATAAAAGGGTAAGAAAATTTAGTAAAAAGAGCTTTGAAAATTAATTTGAAAAGAAGGGTAAATAGTTTTGTTAAATCCCAGAGCTGTAAGTAACCTACTTTTGAAGTTGATGCGTGAATTTTTTTAAAAACCTGTGGTAAATCAGTTTTATTCTACTGAGCTCTCATTATTTGCTTATCCTTTGATATATGATATTCTCTTTAGAGGCTGTAGCCCACTTGAAAACCTTACTACATTTTCAACATGCATTATGACACAACGTTCTTTGCTTTGTTTTAAGAAAGAACCCCTGCATAAAAGGAACAAATCTTTATTTATTGTGTCTTTTTTTTTTTTTTTTACCCTGACTCATTTTCCTAATGTCTTTCATCTTTACCAGATTATGCTTGCCCAAGATGAAAGTCATTTTTTGGGTAATAAAATTAGTTCTTTTAAGGTTAACTGGTTACCTAGAGTTATACATCAACAACAAAATTATTAATACCATCAAAACATAGGCAAATGACATGAATAGACATTTCTCAAAAGATACACAAATGGCCACAAGTATAAGAAAAAATGCGCAACTTCACTAATCATCAGGGAAATGAAAACAGAAACCACAGTGAGATACCACCTTACTCCTACAGGAATGGCCATTATTAAAAAGTCAGGAAACAGTAGGTAGATGTTGGTGTGGATGTTGTGAAAAGGAGCATTCATACACTGCTGGTGGGAATGTAAATTAATACAACAACTATAGAAAACAGATGAAATATATGAAAAGATGCATGTGCATGTGTGTTTATTGCAGCACAATTCACAATTGCAAAGATAAGGAATCAACCTAAGTGCCCATCAACCAGTGAGTGGGATAAAGAAATATGGTATATATGTATATATACATATACATATATATCTCTACCATGGAATACTACTCAGCCATAAAAGGACCAAAACAGTGTCCTTTGCAGCAACTCGGATGAAACTGGAGGCCATTATTCTGAATGAAGTAACTCAAGAATCAAAAACCAAATACTGCATGCTCTCATTTATAAGTGAAAGCTATGGTATAAGTAGGCTGTGTTGACAGATGGCAGGCTTCCTGAGATATAGGTGAAGGTCCTGAAACATCAGGCATTTGTGGATCTTGGTCCACATATCCATAGCCATCAGCAGTAGAAGGCTGACTTTAGAGAAATAGTCAGACAGTAGAACATTGGCAGATATGAGTGGCCTTGACTGGAACTATCAGCAGGAAAATAACAGGTACTGCAGAGTCACCAAGAGAACTGGTTGGTGGAGAACATCTGAAATCCAGGCATACAAAATCAATATAAGGAGAAAGTTGGTAAGTCCTTGGAAGTGGTGGTGATAGAGCCAGAGATGTTCTCTTCTGTAGCTGTTTTTGTGACATCATTTTTAACACTAGTCTGGGGCAGCCTTAGGGGGAACTATCTATTTGTTGCATATTTGTTATATATATTGAGAAGTCATGTTTAAATTTCCTTTTAAAGATAAATTTGATATCTTAGATTTCTATTTTAAAAACCTAAAGTCAATTACTTTTTAAACAATATGGATCCTAGTTCATGAATCCCTAGTCAGCGGTTTAAATGGAAAAACAGTTTTTCTGCTTCTCTTTAGAATCAAATAATACAAATTTTCTTTATTATAGTTATGTGATTATTTTTTTTATTTCAGATAATACTCAACTGAAACATGTCTCCCCACCATGAATAAAAAGACATACGGAGTGTTATAATGGACTTTGAAGACTCAGAGGTAAGGGGAGATGGAGAGAGACTATAAAAAAAAAATCATAGTTTGCAAATAACCACCACTAGAAAAATTTAAATTGTGAGTGAATTAACTCATCTTTACCTTGTTACCCTATATTTTGATATTTAAATCTTGATTTATATGTTAAAATATCACTCCAGACTTGCTTGGCTTTTCAAAAACAAATGGTGGTTGCAAACCATTTTCTTTTGATTATGACTTAAAATTATGTTTTATAATTTTTTTTATAATCTGTGCCAATTAAAAAGTAAATTACTATATATTTTTCAATCCTAAGACACTGTTTTGAATGGAGAGGGAAAAATACTATCCTATTTAATGATTACAATGATTTAAAAACACATCTCAGTTTTAGAACATTAAATGCATAAAAATGAACATTTTGAAGTTGGGTATACCATGTAGTTTTTCTTTCTGCCAGAAATCAAGCCTGATTGTGTGGTCTTCCTTGCTATACAAGTATTTCCATATTTTTCCATTTACATGTCTAGAATGAACACAGAGTGAATTTCCGCTGCTTTCTAAATATGACTAAATGAAAGGCTTGATTTCTTTACCATGAAGAAGTAGCGGTACTTTGAATGACTCTCACCAAAGTCACATTGGTTTCCTGTCTGTACATGTACAGTTTATGCTGCCTCTTGGTCGAGCATTTCAGCATTGGTATTTTACTACCACTCCATCATTTGACTCTGGTATATTTTCTAATATACCAAAAGAACTAACTTTATTACCAAAAAAAAAAAAAAATGGCTTTCATCTTGAGCAAGCATAATCTGATAAAGATGAAAGGCATTAAGAAAATGAGTCAGGGTAAAAAGAAAAACAAAACAAAAATGAAACAATAAAAAAATGATTTTTTCCTTTTATGCAGGGGTTCTTTCTTAAAACAAAGCCCAGACATAACTCTAGAATGGAACAAAAGTATTGCCTTTGGCTCAGTGTTATTAAGTATCACGTCAGTCTAAAGTTTGGCTTATTCTCATCCATGGCATTAATTTTATAAAGTGATCAGACTAATGTTTTATCATTATCTTAGTCTAGTATTTTTCAAAAATCCTTTGGGTGCTGGCAGAAATAGTGATTACTGGACCCCAACATCAACTTCCTGTTTCCAAGTATGGAAGGCTAGGCTCTAAAATACATGTTTAACAAACTCTCCAGGACATTCCTATGTACACTGAGGTTTGAGAAGTTCCGCATAGTGCAGCATGGTCTCAAGAATAGGACGATCTGGGTGTGAATCTTCTTTAAGAGCAGGTGACCTCAGGCAAATTTACTGAATTATTTGTTTTAGTTTCCCCCTCTGGAAAATAGGATAATATTACTGCCTTCCTTATAGGGATGTTTTCAGGATTAAATGGGTGAATATTTGTACAGTACTTACAACAGTGTTTAACATATAACAAATGCTATAAATATATGTGTTTCTGAATCTATACAGAACTTGTAAAAATAAAAGATCTTCATTCAACAAATATTCAGGGGACAACCACTGTGCTGGGCATGGGTTCTGGCTGCCAAATGCTTGCATAGTGGAGGAGTAGCATGCCCTCAGACCTTTAACAAAGATCACCTGATTAACTCTCGCTGTACTAGGAGGCAAGTAATATTATCCTTCTCCTTTTACAAAGGAGTAAACAAAACAAGGAAGAGATTAACTTGGCCAAGTTTGGACAAGTACTCAGTGACAGAGCTGGTAATGAACATAGACAGCCAGGCTTCACCATGTGCCCATTACACTTCGCTATCCTGAAATGTGTATTCTATTAAAAGGAATGCTCAGGTGACCAAGGTGGTGTTGACTTGTAATCAAATGAGAACCTATCTGGAGGTCAGAAAAAAACTGGAGTACAAAAGATTCAAACTTAGTAAGTGGGTACAGTCTTCTGCTGGCCTTCTCAGAAGATACTGGGGTGGGGAGGAAGGTTCTTTTACCTTGAGGGTTTGGCATAGAAGCTGTTGTATTCACTGTAAGTTAAGAGGCTTAAAAATTGTAGTTTAAATAGATACAAGTTTAATTCAGTGTTAAATCTCATTTAAACTGTAATAACTGAAAGACCAAACATTCTAATGGTGTCAAATAGCTAGGTTAAAGTCCTTTAGTCTATAATCAGTGTCCTCTGGTAGTCAAGCTGATCAGCAGGCTTTGGAGTTGGGCTTTATTTCCTTTCATTTTCTTTTGAAAGAAGAAAGTTATTTAAGGTGTGGTATTTATGAATAGTACCTTGTATTTATATGAAACCTCTCTCTAAGGTGTTGAAAGACTTGATTCATGCCCATTCCCTTTTAGCTTTGGATGTGTGGTTAGAGGTGATGATTAACAATCAAGTCTAGAAATAAATCAAGTATAAACTCCATGATGCCACTTGTTCAGAGGGATTTTTCAATTATAGGCAAGAAGAAATCATGTGAGGTAATTCACTCGTTTGCTTCCGAAGAGAACTGTCTTTTTAGTGGCTGCATTTTAAATAATGTGTTAAGGAAAGAGAATGTTCAAAGTTTTGGACTGTTGTGGTGGAACAGAAAGGTGCCTGAAAACCAAGTTGAGGGAAGCAGACAAGAGGATTAGAATTTGTATTTGCTGGTTGATATAGGCACTGAAGTATACATTTAGTACTCTTCAACTTTCTTTGGTTTAAATAGCATTATCGTGAAGAATTCATAAAACAAACAAATTAATTTTAAAAGAGGCTATAGAAACTTCCAGGCCTTTGTTAAGGGATATTTACCCATAAAACCCATGTAATTTTAAATTTAATGTAAGTAAAATGTCTTTGAAAAGATCTTGAAATGTGCATTCTTTTTAATTGATAAAATGGTGACAAAGATATGTTTATTATGTGGAGATTATTATCTATGTATATATGTAATATGTTCTAACTAATTCATTTTATAAAACATTCAAAAGACATTTTAAAAAAAGAGATAAAATGGAAAAAGCAATATTTTAAAATAACTTGTAATGGTTAAAACCTATAATGCTATCACAAAAAGTAGCATTTACTATTATTTTGATGTGAATGGACATGTCTAATTTTAGGGACTGTTCTGTGCATGGAGATAAAGCTGGTTTTAGACAGAAGCAGTTTGACTCCAGTTCCTACAATCTTCACTGCCTTTCTCTGCTGTCTCCTCAAGAGTGTCACCATGTGGACAAAACTTCACCGGGTTTCCAAATTTTTAAGGAAGTTTCAGAAATCTAGATTTTTATGTGAAATCTTTTGAATTTTAAATTTGCCATATTTCAGACAAAGGATGAGCAAAGTGATACACATTTGGTGCTGGGCAAAGCACATTGATCAATATCATATGACTTCTGGTTTAGCCCTTCATGTAATTTATTCAAACCAACGCTTTTTAAAAAGTAAACATCATATTCACTGCTTAATATGCTCTCCCTCTGTAATCTCTACTGTTTCATTTTTCAAGCAAAGCAAAATCAACTCAACTTTTCAAGTCTCAGTGCCCACAATCCAGTCTAACTTCCTTCAACAAAATGCAAGATCTGCTGCTTCCTGCTCCGTGCTCCACCCTCCCTTTGCAAGTGACTGTCTTTTTGCGATGTAGAGTTGCTCTTCTTCTTGTCCTCCTCATTAGTGCCTGCCCATTATTGGCACCCGCTGGAATGTTGCCACTGTGTGGAGGCTTCTGAGTGAAGGATGTTGTGGTTATACAATTAACCAGAATGGAGAGTGCAGGAGGAAAAACCCAAGTACAAAACTTTCATTATACTTGATACCTAGTGACCTGGTCTGACCCACTCAATATCTTAAAAGTAAATTCAAATGAGACAACGTCCTTCGCAGGGACATGGATGAAGCTGGAAGCCATTATCCTCAGCAAACTAATCCAGGAACAGAAAACAAAAACACCATATGTTCTCACTTATAAGTAAGCTGAACAATGAGAACACATGGACACAGGGAGGGGAACAACACACACTGGGGCCTGTCAGGAAAGGGGTTTGGGGGAGGGAGAGCATTGGGAAAAACAGCTAATGTATGCTAGGCTTAATACCTAGGTGATGGGTTTGATAGGTGCATAAAACCACCAGGACACACATTTATGTACGTAACAAACCTGCAAATCCTTCCCATGTACCCCGGAACTTAAAATAAAAATAAAAATTAACAAAAGTAAATTTCAACAGTTTTAAGCCCTTCTTTTGTGCCACTCTGATGGGTACTAGATTACAAAAATTAAAAAAAATGATTTCTACCTTCAAGTTGTTCACAGCCTAGAACAAACATACTATCAAATAATTGGAACATAGCAGTAAAAGTACTTTAATGGGGTTTGTTAGAATGTTTCAATGGAGAATAGAAAAAGGAAAGGCCTGAGGACCACATTTTAGAAGACAGTCATGAGATGAAATGAAAGGCTAAATGTAGAAGGTTTTCATGGGGGCGAAATGAGGGGAAGGCATTTCAGGCTGAAGGAAGAGAAATTTTTGCAAAGGATCAACATGTTTACATAAGAAAACCTGGCATGACAATGACATGTTTCCTAGGATTAGAAATTCTTAACAATGTTTAGTTGACTACTACTACTGAATTATTACTGTTTTCCTGTGCTGTAATTTATTTGGAACTTGGCCATGAAATCATTTTCCCAAAGCTTCCTGTAATGAACTATGAGCCTCTTAGCTGAAGCCCGTAATGACTCAACTGATAAATAATGATTTTCATCTCTCAGGACTGCATCCAAATTAAGGAAACATCTCTACCTATGAAAAGTCTTGTGTTAGAATAAGAACATACATTTTCTTGTGGTTCCCTCTTAACCAATTCCTTGGCTCAAACTATGGCTCAAACTATAAAAATTTCCACCCCGCTCTCCCCATAATCTGCTGCATCAAGCCTCAACAATTCCTTCAGAAATTTTAAATTAATTCAATGAAATTTTACTACAGATGGTCTGTGGAACTGGAATATTTGTTCGATGTTGCTCTTTTTTGTAATATTTAAACTTAGAATCATTAAATTAATGATGGTCTTTAGTGACTTTATCTTTAAATACCTCATTACAGTATTATATGGTTTGTGATCAGGTATGTGAAATACCCAAAATCATTAATAACAGCCCCTATGAAATTGTTGCAGTGTAGAAAAACAACATCCCCTTTCTTGTTATACTCAAATAATTGAATGTTAATTACAAACATTTTAGCATATAAAATTGTAGAATTACATTTAATTAAAATATAGATAAAAACTAATACCAGCTCTTAGTAACCAATATTATAAGCAGCAAACATCTTGAATGCTGTTGGTTCACAAAAGATATAATTTCACCAGCAAGGTGAACCTCCTTGGGGCAGACTGACTCAGCTCTTGAAAAGTCAGTGAGCCATGCTGTTGCCATTCATACTTGTCTGCATTAACTACACTTTTAGAATTAGGTCAAGCAAGAGCGTTGGCTGTGCAAGATACAAAATATCCTGGAAATAGGATAATTGGTGGTGAAGTGTTACCACATCTACTCTTGCCCCTCTCTTCTTTCCTTCTTTTTTTTTTTTCTCTACACTGATATATTTGAGGCTTGCCTGTGAAGCCAGAGGCATTAATTTACTATGAGAGTCAAGTTAGATTAAATATCCCTGTTGTAACCTTACAAACCCATTGGAGGCAGGGACCCTGTCACTGTGCCTTGACCACCTATGGTGGTATCTAGTGCCTAACAGAAAGCCTGTCATCATAACTCAGCAAATACTTGTTAAATGTGAGTGAAAATGCTCTCATTAGGCAGTTAACACGTTTGAAATACTGGCTGGGCTCTGCTTCTTTAAAAAAAATATTGTAAATGTGGCTGAAAATTTGTACATTTCACTCAAACTGTGTATAATCATATCATATGTATGTTTATATAAATTTACACATACACATATACTATTATATATCACATACATATTTTATATCTACTATATATTTTATATTTGGTATATCTACTATATGTCATATATAGTAGATACAATATATAATAGTAGATACATATCTTATATATTTTATATCATATATTTTACATCTGCTATATATCATATATAGTAGGTATAATATATGATATATACATGTCTATATACGTATATAGAAGATACACACATATATACTATGTATACTATATATGTTATATAGTAGATATATATGTGTGTATCTTCTATATATGTATAGAGACATTTACATATATTACATATATAGTTGTGTGTATATATATATATACACATATATACATATATACACAAATATGTGTATGTATATACACATACACATATATATTTACAAATATTACATATATAGTTGTGTGTGTGTATATATGTATATATACGTATATGTATAGATATACACACACACAACTATATATGTAATATATCTAAATGTGTAATATATGTAATATATGTATGTAACATATGTAAATATATATGTAATATATGTATATATACTGTATATATACACACACATACATATGTATATATACACACATATGTATATATAGTATATATAGTATATATACATATATTACATATTTATACATATTACATACATATATTACATATATAGACATTTACACATATTACATATATAGTTGTGTGTGTATATATATACACACATATATACATATATACACACATATGTGTATATATACACATACACATATATATTTACATATATTACATATAGAGTTTGTGTGTATGTAATTACATTCATGTATAATTACATGTAATATATGTATATATGTATATACACACACAACTATATGCGTAATATATGTAAATATCTATATATAATTGTCTAAAATATATGTAAATGTCTAAATACATATATAGAAGATACACACATATATACTATATATATACATATATGTGTGTGTATACATATACACATATGTAGAAGATACACACATATACTATGTGTGTGTGTGTGTGTGTATACACACACACACACACACACGCACACACACATATATTATATATATAGTACCATATTTGATTTCAATCTGTAGTAGGGGTGCTGGGTGGGAGGAATAAGGGCAACTATCCAAATAAAATAAATTGCCTCACATAGTTAAGATTTTTGTGATAAGACGAATTTACATTCTCTTAGCACTTTGCAAGAATGCGATTTATTAATAGCTGCAGTCACCATGTTGCACCGTAGATCACTTGAACATATTTCTCCTATTTAACTGAAATTTTGTATTCTTTGTGCAACTTCCATGCTCCCTGATCACCTCAGACTCTGGTAACCACCATTCTACTCTCTACTTTCATGAGATCAACTTTGTGGAAGACATATGAAAGTTGATCTCATTCATATGAGATCAACTTTCTTAGATGCCACATATGGACATATGGATGAGTTCACGTCCTTTATAGGGACATGGATGAACCTGGAAACCATCATTCTCAGCAAACTGACACAAGAGCAGAAAATCAAACACCGTATATTCTCGCTCATAGGTGGGTGTTGAACAATGAGAACACATGGACACAGGGAGGGGAGCACTACACACTGGGGTCTGTTGGGGGGAAATGGGGGAGGGGCGGGGGGTGGGGAGGTGGGAAGAGATAGGCTATTAATTGCTGCCTCAACTTCAGATCTTGTTATTGGTCTATTCAGGGATTCAATTTCTTCCTGGTTTATGTGCATAAAGGTGTTTGTAGTAATGTCTGATGGCAGTGTGTATGTCTGTGGAATCGGTGATGATATCCCCTTTGTCATTTTTTATTGTATCTATTTGATTCTTCTCTCTTTTCTTTATTATTAGTCTGGCTAATGGTCTATTTTGTTGATCTTTTCAAAAAACCAGCTCCTGGATTCATTGATTTTTTGAAGCATTTTTTGTGTCTCTAACTCCTTCAGTTCAATGCAAAAATCTTCAATAAAATACCAGCAAACCAAATCCAACAGCACATCAAAAAGCTTATCCACCACAATCAAGTCAGCTTCATCCTGGGGATGCAAGACTGGTTCAACATACACATATCTATAAATGTAATTCATCACATAAACAGAACCAAAGAGAAAAACCACACGATTATCTCAAGAGCTGCAGAGAAAGCCTTTGACAAAATTCAACAGCGCTTTATGCTAAAAACTCTCAATAAACTAGCTATCAGCAGAATGTATCTCAAAATAATAAAAGCTATTTATGAAAAAAAAACACAGCCAACATCATACTGAATGGGAAAAAGCTGGAAACATTCCCTTTGAAAATCGGCACAAGACAAGAGTGCCCTCTCTCACCACTGCTATTCAACATAGCATTGGAAGTTCTATCCAGAGCAATCAGGCAAGAAAAAGAAATAAAGGGTATTCAACTAGGAAAAGAGGAAGTCAAACTGTCTCTATTTGCAGACAACACAATTGTATATTTAGAAGACCCTATTGTCTAAGCTCAAAACGTCCTTAAATTGTTAAGAAACTTCAGCAAAGTCTCAGGATATAAAATCAATGTGCAAAAATCACAAGCATTCTGATACACCGATAACAGAGAGCCAAATCATGAGCAAACTTCCATTCACAATTGCTACATAGAGAATAAAATACCTAGGAATACAACTAACAAGCGACATGCAAGACCTCTTCAAGGAAGCTACAAACCACTGCTCAACAAAATCAGAGAGAACACAAACAGATGGAGAAACATTCCATGTTCATGGTTAGGATGAATCAATATCGTCAAAATGGCCATACTGCCCAAAGTAATTTACAGATTCAATGCTATACTCATCAAGCTACCAATGACCTTCTTCACAGAACTGGAGAAAACCACCTTAAACTTCATATGGAACCAAAAGAGAGCACACATAGCCAAGTCAATTCTAAGCAAAAAGAACAAAGCTGGAGGCATCATGCTACCTGACTTCAAACTATACTACAAGGATACAGTAATCAAAACAGCATGGTACTGGTACCAAAACAGAGATATAGACCAATGGAACAGAACAGAGGCCTCAGAAATAATGCCACACATTTACAACCATCTGATCTTTGACAAACCTGACAAAAACAAGCAATAGGAAATGAATTCCCTGCTTAATAAATGATATTGGGAAAACCGGATAACCATGTGCAGAAAGCAGAAACTGGACCCTTTCCTGACACCTTATAAAAAAATTAACTCCAGATGGATTAAAGATTTAAACATAAGACCTAACACTATAAAAACCCTAGAAGAAAACCTAGGCAATACCATTCAGGAAATAGGCATAGGCAAAGACTTCATGACTAAAACACCAAAATCATTGGCAATAAAAGCCAAAATAGACAAATGGGATCTAATTAAACTTAAGAGCTTCTCCACAGCAAAAGAAACAATCATTAGAGTGAATAAGCAACCAACAGAATGGAAAAAATATATATTTGTAATCTACCCATCTGACAAAGGGCTAATGTCCAGAATCTACAAATAACTAAAACAAATTTACAAAAAAAAAAAAAAAAAAGCAAACAACCTATCAAAAAGTGGGTGAAGGATATGAACAGATGCTTTTCAAAAGAAGACATTTATGCAGCAAACAAACATATGAAAAAATGCTCATTATCACTGGTCATTAGAGAAATGAAAATCAAAACCACATTGAGAAACCATCTCATGCCAGTTAGAATGGTGATCATTAAAAAATCTGGAGACAACAGATGCTGGAGAGGGTGTGGAGAAATAGGAACACTTTTACTCTGTTGGTGGGAAGTAAATTTGTTCAACCATTGTGGAACACAGTGTCACGATTCCTCAAGGATCTAGAAATAGAAACACCATTTGACCCAGCAACCCCATTACTGGTATATACCCAAAGGATTATAAATCGTTCTATTATAAAGACACATGCACACATATGTTCACTGCAGCAGTGTTCACAATAGCAAACACTTGGAGTCAACCCAAATGCCCATCAATGATAGACTGGATAAAGAAAATGTGGCACATATACACCATGGAATACTATGCAGCCATAAAAGAGGATGAGTTCATGCCCTTTGCAGAGACATGGATGAAACTGGAAACCATCATTCTCAGCCAACTGACACAAGAACAGAGAACCAAACACCACATGTTCTCACTTATAATGAGATGTTGAACAATGAGAACATGTGGACACAGCGAGGGGAACATCACACACTAGGATCTGTGTGTTGAGAGATGAGGAGGGGTGGTTAGGGCAAGGATAGAAGGGAGTGGGTGCATTGGGGAGGGATAACATTAGGAGAAATACCTAATGTAGGTGATGGGGGAACAGATGCAGCAAACCACCATGGCATGTGTACAATCCTGCGTGATCTGCATATATACCCCAGAACTTCAAGTATAATAATAATAAAAAAAAGGAAGTTAAGTTTTACATGCCGTCTTGTGATGAAGATGGATCCTCACATTAGAGCAGGCACTTACACTGTGCTTTAAGCTAACTCAGACTCTTCTGTTGAAGTCCACGGCTATGAAATATTGGCAAAGCTCCCATATTGTTTGGACATCTCTGTTACCTCAGCCCAACCCTGCCTCTAACTGTATTGTGAATCTCCCTATGGCTGGGCTGAAATTCCCACTTGGCACATTCGTTTCAGGAATCTCATCTTCTAACCACCATTTTTATTCTGATGTGACAGACCCATTTTGTTTTCCTCTGAGGTAATTTCCTTCCAGGGTCTGAAACAAAGAAGTTGAGATGAAGGTTTCTCCATATCCCCTTTGAGTGATTCTCCTTTTAAAACCTAATCCTTGCTCTCCCACACATGCTTTAGGTTTGAATCTTGAGATTTGTGGGTAGGGTTGGAATTTAGGTCACTGCCTGACCACTGTTTTCACTCCCTGTTCCGTTTCCTTCTCCTTCTCTAGGTCCAGAAAAGTTTTCTTTCCCCCCTGCCCCATTACTATATGTTAATGACCTCCCCTAATGTCATATCCTCCTCTTTCCGGGGGTAGCATCAAGGGAAAGTGATTTACAGAGAGAGGTAAGAACACATTGATTTAATATTTTCCAAGTATTGTATGTATGCTATTTATTTTGCCCAAGAGAAAGCTAAAACTCAAAGAGGTTAAAGTAACTTGCTTGCAAAATAACAGAGCCTAGATACAAAGCCTGGCTGTAAAGTATAATGATAACACTATGCAGTTTGGAATTTTTGAGTGCTTTAATTCAAAATTAGGAGCTTCTTATTTCCCTTTGCAATGTATCACCAGATATTGATTTTTATTAAATTAAAAACATAATTTGATAGCACTTTCTTAACCTCTTATAATGTTTGCCATGTGAGACCAGAATAAATAGCCCTAATTAATTTGACAGAACATAGCTTATAGGCAAAAATGAATTAATGTTTAGGTAAAATTAAAATCTAAATTAAGGATACACATCTTCTACTTTTTACTTATGGTAGGGAGACTTGTTTCAGTTGAGTATTATCTCTGATATAAAAATAATCACATAACTATAATTAAGATAATTCATATCATTTGATTCTAAAGAGAGGCAGAGAAACTTTTTCCATTTAAAAGCACTGACTGCAGATTAATAAACTGGAATCCATATCGTTTAAAAAGTAATTGACTTTAGGTTTTTAAAATAGAAATATAAGATATCAAATTTATCTTTAAAAAGAAAGGTAAAACGTGACTTCTTAATATATACGACAAATATGCAGCAGGTAGATGTTTCCCCCTAGGTTGTCCCAGACTAATGTTAAAAATAATGTTACAAAAACAGTTGCAGAAGAGAACAACTCTGGCTCTGTCAGTACTGCTTCCAAAGGCATACCAACTTTCTCCTGAAATTGATTTCATGTCTGGATTTCACATGTTCTCCTCCAACCAGTTATTTTGGTGACTCTGCAGTGTCTGTTATTTCCTGCTGATAGTTTCAGTCAAGGACATTCACGTCTCCCAAGGTTCTGCTGCCCCTGATTCTCTCTTTAAAGCCAAGCTTCTACTGCTGGTGTCTTTGGATATGCAGGCCAAGACTTGCAAGTGCCTGACATTTCAGGGCCTTCAGCTATGTCTCATGAAGCCTGCCATTTGTCAGCAGAGCCTACCTAACTGGCAGCAGTGCTCATGATGCCCTAATCTCAAGGCATCATGGAGCTTTGATTAAAGCCACTCCTTTAAAATATCTATTACACTTTTAATGCAAAAACTTAATTATAAAACCTATGAGAGTTCAGCCAAAGAAATGCGCTAAAAAGAGACAACATATTACGTGCAGAGATACCCTTTTCCTACAATATTTACCTCATTGGTCCATTATCCAAATTTAGCACTTCCCTGAATTGAATACTTTCCTAGGAAGTGTTTAAGTCCCTTATGCAAACTAGTATTTGGGAGAATACCTTAGGCTCAAGTGAAGACCTCTGTTGTGTTCTTTCCTATCCACCTTCTTATATTTACCACTGCCTACTGGATATTTCTATTTTATATCCCACATTTTCCTTGAATCCAGCTTGTCTGAATCAAACTCATCACCACCCCCTGATCTTCCATCTGAGATTCTAGTGGTTCCACCTTTCACCCAGTTACTTATATCAGAAACCTAAGCATTTTCTGTCTTCTTCCCAACCTTGCCACTGCTCATATCTGCTATCACCCAAATCCTATTCTTCTGCCTCCTAAATGCCCTAAAGTTCATCCACTTCTCATTTTCACTATCTTGTGTCAGGGTTTCGTCTCGTGTCCATATTTCTGTAATAATCTCCTAGTGGTTCTCCTTACAGTTTCTCTTGCCCCTACTTTCCAATATGCCTTCTACATTGTATAGCCAAAATAATCTGTCAGAAAACGCAATCTCATCATCAATTTCTTGTTTGAAAATCTTAAATTTCTTCTTGTTGTTCTTAGTCCCAAACTGGTCTGGCCGTAATAATGTATTTTCCCTCTTGAATGTGCCATGTTATCTCTCATCCCCAGGCTTTTCCAAGTACTATTCTCTTTGCATGGATTATTTACTAAATTTTTGTTGGATAAATGACCAAGTGAATATTTTCCCAGAATAGAGTAAATTAAAGACCTGATGAATAAACAGATTCCCTAAATTTATTTATATTCAGCTGAACAATTTTACTACATTAAAAAACATATGTAATGTTTTATAAACATAAAGTAAAACTGAAATTGGCATTTCCACATAAAACTTGTGGATTTGTTTTCAGATCCTAGCTGGAGTGTTCTGCTAATTCTGTGGCTTGGATTGCAGTGTGGTCCTCTTCTACCTGGGAGTATTCCCCCCTTTGACTTGGGCGACATCCTGAAGATGCAGCCAATCCTTATGGCAGGATGACAAATATAGAACAGTGAGGGAATCACTGGACACTTCACCAGCCAAATCCCTCAAATCAAATCTGGCATCAATGGAGTGACAGATGTCACTGTCAGATTGCTCTAACATCCTTGATATGACCTACCACTAGATGCTCTAATTTCATTTCAAAAAGCCAGAGTAATCTTTACAAGTTTGAACAGTGAAAAAGAGAAAATAACTTTACAAACTTGGCAAGGCCAGTGGCATGCAGTTCCTTTAGAAACAGACCTAGAAACCCCGTCATTTAGAAGAGCATCTGGTTGTCAGCTACAGGATGCTGAGCACAGGCCAACTTTGATAATTACATTCAGGTTGCCCACCTTCCCTAATCACTTCAATTGGATGACACATATTCAATACTGCTCAAAAAATATCATGCATGATTGCTAGTCAATTCTATAAGGCAACTGTCTCACCCTAGAAACTGCAGTCTTTTATAGGTAAGAAAAGTAAAATAATTGCACAATAAATTCAGAACTTTGGCTTAAAAATGGCAAATTATGAGACAATGAAACTGCTAATTGTATTACTTAGGGGAATTTAAATATACTAACTGGCATTGCCTTTGTAATTTGTTAAAGGAGAAAATATTCGTTTTAACTTGATCTGACATTTCAGTTTCGTTTTATGGTAATTTATAGTTATAAAACCAGTGTAGTATTATTTCCTCAAGCGCATGCATATAGAAGAAATTTTGTTTGGTGTGAACTGGATCCTATGAAGTCTAAAATGTAATTCAAATAGCAGACAAAAATTATATCTGAGTATGAAAATAATTATTAAACAGAAGATGTTACTTCTACTCACCTTTCCCTTGGCCTCTTACATTTGCAGAACTTAATGTAACTTTATTAAGAAATTTGACACTTTATTTGAAAGAGTTTGTGTTTCAACAATTAAAACATTTAAAAAATCAGTTTCTTTTTCCATGCTATTTTGAGAGATTTTGAGAGTGGAAGGATGTTTTATGGTTGGCTGCTATTTCAAAATAATTCAATATTCAAGGGAGGAAAACTTAAAAAGTATATTCAGTAACAACAATCAACACTTAAAATTTCACCACATGCAGAGAAATGTTCTATGTGACTCACCTATATTAACTCACTCCATCCTTATATTAATTCCATTATGTTGATACTTTAAATATCCCTATTTTATAAATGGAAAAAATGAGGCACAGATAAGGAAGTATCCCAGGGCCATATGGGCAGCAAACAGTAGAGTGTGGATTCAAACCCAGGGAGTCTGGCTCTAGAGTTCATGCTTTTAAACACCATGCTTTATTGCCTTTCCACCAAACACCAGAAGGGACAATTGTTCTTTTTAAAAAGAATCAAATATCCCCTAGTGAATTTGATCTCAGAACATTGACAGTATTCCTTTAGCAGTATCATTAATGCCAGAAAGGACATGAGGGATAGATTTGATCCACTGAAGACTCTCTTCTCCAGTGGACTTCATCTCCAGTGGATTAGAATAGCACTAACAGATTAGTTCAACTTGCCTACTTCAATGAATTACAAAACAGCATGATCTGCATATATACATGTCTGTTCTACTTACAGAAAAAAATTGGAAACATTTGCAGATTAGTTTGAACAAGCACTCATAGTGCCTACTATGAGTAAGGTACTATGCTAGGCTCTAGGAAAAATGAATCAAGTCTAACTCACTCTTTAAGGGCCATATAGATTACTGTAGACACTAAGAAAGTACATAATTACTTCTAATGAAAGCTATATTGTGGTAAGTATTAAAAGAGGAATAAAATAAATACGCAAATACAGCACAAGAGAAAACTTGATGGGAGATTGTGGGCTGACCATCAGAGAAGTTGCAGCAGGCAGTAGACTTTCAAGCTAAGACCTTGGGATGATGTTTCAGACAAAGTTATAAAAGGATCCAAGTCACATGGCATAGGGATGATGGAAAGAGTTTTGGGAATCGAAACAAGATATTTATGTTGAAGTTAGATTATGAAGAACATTGTGCACCTGTATTTTACACAGAAAATTCATGTGTGCCTTTCAGTATAACATCTTTTTTATTTTAGAGGGTCACACCCCAGTGTAACATCTTAATGTGTACATTACACCTTCACATAATTTTCAGTGGAGACATATCTTTGTGTCTATTTCTACAGAAAAAAATACACTCAATGTAGATAGCTCCTTGTTCTAGAAAACTCTAGAAAAATTAAAAAAAGATAAAATCCCTGTTTAAACATGCACATGCAATCACTCTGTGACATCAGTTTCCTTGTTAGAATCTGGGAATAATATTTATCTCATTAGGATCTCTGTAAGGTATAATTAAATAATGCATGTAAATCTTAGCTCCTTACTAATAGGTTCTTTAAAAACATAAATTATTTTCTCAGTCCTGAATATTATTTATTCTGTCAGCACAAGGGAAAAAGAGACAACTTAGAGACTCTCTTGTTTGAATTGGCTTTCCTAGTTAAGTGACCCAGCAATTACAACTTTAGAAAAACTATAGAAAAACAGAAAAAAGTAACCTGAATCTAATACTAATCCTCCATATTTCATTTGTCTTTTAGAATCCTTTGCAATGTGTCAATGGAACAAGGCTCCATAAAGAAGCCATACCATTTCACTGATGGGTCTGCCATTAGGAAAAGGGATGAATTTTCTCCTCAAGGGAGTGAAATGATAGTATGATGAATGAGTAGCCGAAGTTTCAACATCCTGACATGTCCCTTTTCGTATTAATCAATCAGTCTCATGGCATTTTCCTTTCAATTGGACAAAGTCACGTGTATGCTGTTGAGAAGACTAAGAGTCTCATGAGAACATAACCTTTTCCTTTATTGAATCATTTCTGTCCCTAGCAGAAAGATGTACAGATTGAGGAGAAAAGAGTAGTGTAATCCTCTCTTAGCCCAAACTTTCCATGGGAAAGAGTAAACATCTTATGAGAGAAAAATAAGGATAAAAAGAGTAAACAACAAGGAAAACAAAGTCTTGCATATATAGCTTCCTTGAGGAAAACATATATTAAAATTAGTTTTCTTTACCAAAACAAATGAAGATTGAACTAAATAATTGTAATGCTTTTGGAATGTTTTAATTTACTATACATCTTGTTGACTACTTCAATATTGAATATTAATCATGGTGATGCATCCTTAATAGCCATGGTGATACATCCTCAAATTGTGATGCATCCTCAATAGAAATATTATGTGGAAATGGAAACCAAGAAGTGGAAGCGCTTACTATGACAACCAGTGACCCACTTAGGAATTTGTGCTTCTCATTCCCACACCTCTGGACTTGGCAGAGAGTTGAGAGATCTTGATTGACAAGCAGGGAACAGGGTTGAAATAAGATCCCCATGAATTATAAGCTATGACCTGGGCACTTCAGGCTCCTTGTGCCAAGGGACAAGCAGCAAAAGAGTAACCATCATCACGGGAGGGATAATTAATCCTGATCAACATAGGGAGGCAGGGCTGATGTGACACAATAAGGACAGAGAAAAATATGTTTGGGTTCCTCTTGGTACTCCCTTGTTGAATTTTGATGGTTAATGGACAAGCACAGAAACCTCAGTCTGCATGAAGCATGGTTACCAGGGTCCCAGACTTCTCAGGGATGAGGGTCTGGGTAATGGTAGCAGATAAAACATGTCGACCAGCAGAGATGCTAGTTGAAGATAAGAGGAATCTACAGTGGACAGGAGAGGAAAGAGACAATGAGATCACTTGAGGTCCCAAGATCAGCTGCAGTATTAGCAGATGTGTCATCCTACTAACTATTCTTTTAGGTTCCTCCAGAAATGGAATCCTATAACAATCATAGAAGGGTTGTTTCAAAAATACATATATAGTGAAACCAAGTAATGCAAGAAGTGACTGTACGTGCTTCCTTAAATGCTGAGGATACTGTTGGCAAACAACCTTCAGTTATCTGTTTTTCAAGGGTTGCCTCAGCTGTAGAGAGCCACCTTTCCTAAGATCATGTCCCTTCCTAGTGTGTAGCACATATCTAATGGCTGTTCAATATGAGGACATAAAAATCTTGCTGCTTTGACCTAACTAGGAGCAAACTTTAACTCCCAAGATGGTCATGGTGTCAGCTGAGGTCTACTTTGGGCTTATATCATAGCTCGACTTCCATCTTTGCTCAATCTTACTTCTTTATCCTCTGCAGTACAAACTCTGCATGTTAAATTTTATCTTAGAAGAAATGCAGCTAGAGATATTCTTTGGTGGTGGTGGTGCTTGTGGTGGCAATGGTGCAAGTAGTGGTGACTTCCCTGCAGTTTAAATGTCAATTTTCTTGTGCAGAAATTGCACCAGTGGGCAAAAGCATTAGCAGCAGCAGTTTTGTGTGGCATACTGTGGGTGACCACTGTTTGTGGTAGTTTTGTCATTAAGACAATTCCATGGCACAGTTTTGGCCATTTTGCCCAGAAGCCTAACCTCAAGTCTTATTCTCTAGATCTTTCAACAACTGTATAAGCTATCCAATATCCTTTTAGTAAATTTCTGCTTAATCAAACTAAATCAGTTTCTGTTGCTTACAACAGACTGATATAATAATTTGTTTTAAATTCCAAAACATTAGACATCTAATAGTTGGTTGACACATTTCCCAGGATAGAACAATGATATGAGTATTATGTGTACAGATTAAATAATACTCCACTAAGAGATGTTTTGGGCTGGCAATAGTGAGGGAGGATTGGCATGTAAGAGCTGGAAAATAGACAGGAAAGTTCAGCGATGCAAATAAAAAACAGATTGATGTAGCTGAATAGAAAGGGAATAACAAATGAGAATGATGAAACAGGGGATTCTGACCAAATTAAGTTATATTTATATTTTGAGAAAGATGAAATAAAGACCAAATCTCTATATGTAGTCTAAGTTTTACTTTCATTAAATGGACATGATTTTTAAAAATACATATCTAGCTGTATTCTAAACCTAGCAGGGAATTAGGATGTAGTAAATTGTAGTGAATTTGAGAGACATAGCCCATAGTTAATGATAAAAACTGGCAGTGGGTAGTGTATGCAAATAAATACAGAAAGTTTCTGTTTCTCATTTTCATTTATCAAAATACTGTAATAGTAAAAATAAAAGATAGTCTCCTACATAGTAGAGTTCTGGTTTTAAATAAACATTGGATAATAATTACACTTTTACATTAAAATATCATCAAGGCACAAAAACAACAAGCTCACAATAAAGTCAAAATAAAACCTAACAAGGTAAAATGGCATCATTTTGAACTTACTAGTTTTTTTTTTTCTGTTATATTTAAATGTCCCACATAGACATGAAATATTTTAGAGGATTTCTGTTTTCTCACTTGAAATGTTTTCTTTTTCTGGTTCATGAACCAGCATTTAATGACATCCAATAGCAATAAAATAATAGCTTTTAAATATCCATATTAGATGGTTTCCTAGGGAAATAGCTATGTGCTTGGATGAGTCTGGCACTATGCCTCAAATGTCAACAATATTCATGTTGTGTCAGAGATCCAAAGATAAAATGTGTTCCAGATACCTAAGGATGATTTGGCTTTCATCACTGTACAATTCAAACCTGGAAACTGTCAACAGAGGTGCCCAGCTGTGCTTGCCTGCATGAATGAAATAGAGGAACAGAAGCCAATTTCAAAAGAAGCCAAGGATTAGGACCTAAAAAAACTTAAATAATTAATTCAAAAGCCTGAGTTATAACCAGAAATAAGCCAACGGCTAGTATCAACCACTGAGCATAGGTGCGACATGTTTGTCTTGGCAGCAGGTGGAAACAACCAGTCCCCTAAAGAGTCTTTACGGCTGTGGATCCCTTTAAGATAGAAAGACCCAAGCTTTTAAAAATAAAGTGATACAGAAAGTAAAAGAAATGAGATATGCCTTTGTGCCCTTTGTTGTAGCAGAAATAATAAGAGACAGAGGGGTATTGCTATTCTTATTAGCAAAAATCATTACATGAAGGTAGAAGTAGACTCTTTTTGTTTATTTTTAAATTTCTCTCCATAATTCTGAAAATCACACAATTCAAAGAAAGATAGGTGTGTTGTAATGTTCTAATTTCCACTCTTATTTGGGGTTGACAAATGAGATAAGGACTTACCAGACAAATGTGACTATATAAGCTAAGCATTCTTTCCTCAAAATAAATAAATAAATAAATAAATAAATAAATAAATAAATAAATAACCAGGGGCCAGGCATGGTGGCTAATCCCTCTAATCCTAGTACTTTGGGAGGCCAAGGCAGGTGGATCACTTGAAGTCAAGAATTTGAGACTAGCCTAGCCAACATGGTGAAACCCTGTCTCTTCTAAAATTACAAAAATTAGCCAAGCATGGTGGCACATGCTGGTAATCCCAGCTACTCAGGAGGGTGAGGCCAGAGAATAGCTTGAACCTGGGAGGTGTAGGTTGCAGTAAGCCGAGATGGCACCACTGCACTCCAGGCTGGGTGACAGGGTGAGATTGTGTGTCAATAAATAAATAAAAATAAATAAATAAATAAATAAATAACCAGGAGAATTGAAGACAAAAGTAAAAATTCCATTCTCAGTAAAATTGGGAGATGACATCATCTGGTTCTGTTTCCCTATACAAATCTTATCTCAAATTGTAAGCCCCACATGTCAAGGGAGGGATATGATGGGAAGAGATTACATCATGGGAGTGGTTTTCCCCATGCTGTTCTCATGATAGGGAGTTCTCATGAGATCTGATGGTCTAAAAGTGGCAGTTTCCCCTGTGCTCTCTCTCTCCTGACATCTTGTGAAGATGGTATTTGCTTCTTCTTCACCTTCTGCCATGATTGTAAGTTTCCTGAGGCCTGTGCAGCCATAACTGTGAGTCAATTAAGCCTCTTTCCTTTATAAATTACCCAGTCAGGTAGTTCTTTATGGCAGTGTGAAAATGGACTAATACAACATATGTCTACAGGAAATTTACTTTTTGAGCAAAGAACATGTATAAATTAAAGAAATATGTACCTTTAAATAAGCAAATATAGAAAATTAATACCAGGAATGAAGTGCTGCTATAAAGATAACATGAAAATGTAGAAATGACTTTGGAACTGGGTAATTGACAGAGGTTGGAACAGTGTGGAGGGCTCAGAAAAAGATAAGAAGATATGGAAAAGTTTGGACATTCCTAGAGACTTGTTCAATGGTTTTTACTAAAATGCTGATAGTGATATGGATGATGAAGTCCAGGCTGAGGTGGTCTCAGATGGAGATGAATAATTTATTGGGACTAAAGTAAAAGTCACTTTTGTGATGCTTCAGCAAAGAGAGTGGTAGCATTATGCCCATGCCCTACAGAGCTATGGAGCTTTAAACTTGAAAGAGATAATTTTGGGTAATTGGTAGAAAAAATTCCTAAGCAGCAAAGAATTCAAGAGGTTACCTGGCAGATTCTGAAAGCACTCAGTCATATGCATTCACAGTGATTATCTAAAACTGGAACTTTATTTACAAGGGAAGCAGAGCATAAAAGTTTGGAAAATTTTAGCCTGACCATGTGGTAGAAAAGAAAAATCCATTTTCTGGGGAGAAATTCAGGCCAGCTATAGAAATTTGCATAAGTAATAAGGAGCTATTAAGCCATGACAAGGGAGAAAATGTCTCTAGGGAATGTCAGAGATCCTCACTGAAGCCCCTCCCATCATGGGTCTGGAGGTCTATGAGGAAAAGATGATTTCATGTGGTGGTCTCAGGGCCCTACTGCTATGTGAAGCCTCAGGATTTGGTGCCCCATGTGCTAGCCACTCCATCTCCAGCTGTGGCTAAAAGGATCAAAGGTACAGCTCAGGCCATGACTTCAGAGGGTGTTTAAGTCCCAAGCCTTGGCATCTTCCATTGGTTTTGGACCTGCAGGTACATGGAAGAAAAGAGCTGAGCTTTAGGAGCCTCCACCTAGATTTCAGAAGCTATTGGAAAGCATCTGAATGTCTAGGTAGAAGACTGTTGCAAGGGCAGAGCCCTCATAGAGAACCTCTACTATGGCAATATAGAGGGGATATAGGGGGTTAGACCCCATGCAGAGTACCTACTAGGGCACTGCCTACTTGAGCTGTGAGAAAAGGACCACTGTCTGCCAGACCCCAGAATGGTAGATCCACAAACAGCTTGTACCATGTACTTGGTAAAGCTGCAGGCACTCAATGCCAATCCATGAAAGCAACTGTGGGCTGTACCATGCAGAGCTATAGGGATGGGGCTTCCCAAGTCCTTGAGAGCCCACCGCTTGCATCAGCAAGCTCTGGATGTGAGACATAGAGTCAAAGGAGATTATTTTAGAGGTTTAAGATTCAGTGACTGCCCTGCCAGGTTTCAGACATGCATGGGGTCTGCAGCCCCTTTGTTTTGGTCAATTTCTCCAATTTGGAATGGGAATACTTATCCAATGCCTGTATCCTTATTGTATGTGGGAGATAACTAACTTGCTTTTTATTATACATGCTAATAGGGGAAGGGATTTGCCTTGTCTCAGATGAGACTTTGGACTTGGACTTTTGAGTTAATGCTGGAATGAGTTAAGATTTTGGGTGACTATTGGGAAGGAATGATCGCTTTTGATCTGTAAAGAGGACATGAGATTAGGCAGGGGCCAGGGGTGAAAGAGTATGGTTTGGCTTTGTGTCCCCACCCATATCTTCTCTTGAATTTTAATCTCCATGTGTCAAGGGATAAACTTGGTGGGAGGTAACTGGATGATAGAAGTGGTTTCCCCCATGCTGTTCTCATGGTAGTGAGGAAGTTCTCATAAGATTTGATGGTTTAAAAGTGGCAGTTTCTGGGCTTCTGGGCAAGATGGCCAAATAGGAACAGCTCTGGTTTGCAGCTCCCAGTGAGATTAACTCAGAAGGTAGGTGATTTCTGCATTTGCAACTGAAGTACCTGGCTCATCTCATTGAAATTGGTTAGACAGTAGGGTGTTGCCTCACCCACAAAGTGCAAGAGGTCGGGATTCTCCCTCACCAGGCCAAGAAAAGCTGTGAGGGACTGTGCTGTGAGAAACAGTTCACTCCAGCCCAGATACTACACATTTCCCATGGTCTTTGCAACTGCAGAACAGGAGAGTCCCTCTGGTGCCTACACCACCAGGGCCTTAGGTTTCAAGCACAAGACAAGAAGGCCATTTGGGCAAACACAGAGCTAGCTGCATGAGTGCTTTTTCATAATCCAGTGACCCCTGGAGCACCAGCGAGACATTTACTCCCATGGAAAGGGGACTGAAGCCAGGAAGCCAAGTGGTCTAGCTCAGTAGACCCCACCCCCACAGAGACCAGCAAGCTAAGATCCACTGGCTGAAATTCTTACTGCCAGCACAGCAGTCTGAAGTTGACCTGGAACATTTGAGCTTGGTGGGGAGAGAGGCATCTACCATTACTGAAGCTTGAGTAGGTGGCTTCCCCTCATAGTGTAAACAAAGCTGCCGGAAGTTTGAACTGGGTGGAGACCACTACAGCTGGGCAAAGCTGCTGTAGCCAGACCGCCTTCTATATTTCTCCTCTCTGAGCAAGGAATCTCTGAAAAAAAGGCAGCAGCCCCAGTCAGGGCTTATAGATGAAACTCCCATCTCCCTGGGAGAGAGCATCTGGGGGTAGGGGCAGTTGTGGGTGCAGCTTCAGCAGACTTAAATGTTCCTGCCTGCCAGCTCTGAAGAGAGCAGTAGATCTCCAAGTACAACACTCAAGCTCTGCTAAGGGACAGACTGTCTCTTCAAAGGGTCCCTGACTCCCATGTCTCTTGACTGGGAGACATCTCCCTGCAGGTGTTGACAGAAACCTTACACAGGAGAGCTCCAGCTGGCATCTTACAGGTGCCCCTCAGGGACAAAACTTTCAGAGGGAGAAACAGGAAGCAATCTTTGCTGTTCTGCAGCATCTGCTGGTGATGCAAGAAAAACAGGGTCTGGAGTGGACTTCCAGCAAACTCGAGCAGACCTGCAGCAGAGGGGCCTGACTGTTAAAAGAAAAATTAACAAATAGAAAGGAATAGCATCAATGTCAACCAAAAGGATGTATACACAGAAATTCCACCTGAAGCTCACCAACATCAAAGACCAACAGTAGATAAACTCATGAAGATAAGGAAAAAACAGTACAAAAAGACTGAAAATTTAAAAAACCAGAATGCCTCTTCTTTTCCAAAGGAGCACAACTCCTCACCAGCAAGAAATAAACTGGATAGAGAATGAGTTTGATGAATTGACAGAAGTAGACTTCAGAAGGTGGGTAATAACAGACTCCTCTGAGTTAAAGGAGCATGTTCAAACCCAATGCAAGAAAGGTAAGAACCTTGAAAAATGGTTAGAGGAATTGCTAACTAGAATAATCAGTTTAGAGAAGAACATAGATGACCTGATGGAGCTGGAAAACATAGAATGAGAACTTCATGAAGCATACACAAGCATCAATAGCTGAATGATCAAGCAGAGGAAAGGATATCAGAAATTGAAGATCAACTTAATGAAATAAAGCATGAAGACAAGATTAGAGAAAAAAATATTTAAAATGAACAAACAAAGCCTTCAAGAAATATGGAACTATGAGAAAAGAGCAAACCTAATTGGATTGGTGTTTCAGTAAGTGATAGGCAGAATGGAACCAGATTGGAAAACACACTTGAAGATATTATCCAAAAGAACTTACCCGACCTAAAAAGACAGGCCAACATTCAAATTCAAAAAATACAGAGAACACCACAAAGATACTCCTTGAGAAGAACAACCCCAAAACACATAAGTGTCAGATTCACCAAGATTGAAATGAAGAAAAAAAAAATGTTAAGAGCAGTCAGAAAGAAAGGTTGGGTTACCAACAAAGGGAAGCACATAAGACTAACAGCAGATCTCCTGGCAGAAACACTACAAATCAGAAGAGAGAGGGAGCCAATATCCAACATTCTTAAATAAAATAATTTTCAACCCAGAATTTCATAATCAGCTTCATCAGCAAAGGAGAAATAAAATCCTTTATAGACAAGGAAATGCTGAGAGATTTTGTCATCATCAAGCCTGCCTTACAAGATCTCCTGAAAGAAGCACTAAACATGAAAAGGAAAAACCAGTACCAGCCATTGCAAAAATATACCAAATTGTAAAGACCATTGATACTATGAAGAAACTGCATCAACTAATGGACAAAATAACCAGCTAGCATCATAATGACAGGATCAATTCACACATAACAATATTAACCTTAAATGTAAATGGGCTAAATACCCCATCTAAAAGACACAGACTGGCAAATTGGATAAAGAATCAAGATCCATCAGTGTGCTATATTCAGCAACCCTTCTCATTTGCAAAGACACACGTAGGCTCAAAATAAAGGAATGGAGGGATATTTACCAAGCAAATGGAAAACAAAGAAAAGCAGGAATTTCAATCCTAGTCTCTGATAAAGCAGCTTTTATAACAACAAAGATCAGAAAAAGACAAAGAAAAGCATTACATAATGGTAAAGGGATCAATGTAACAGGAAGAGCTAACGATCCTAAATATATATGCATACAATACTGAAGTACCCAGATTAATAAAGCATGTTGTTAGAGACCAACAAAAAGGCTTAGATTTCCACACAGTAATTGCAAGAGACTTCAACACCCCACTGTCAATATTAGACAGATGAATGAGACAGAAAATTAAGAAGAATATTCAGGACTTGAACTCAGCTCTGGACCAAATGGACCTAATAGGCGTCTACAGAACTCTCTACCCCAAATCAATAGAATACACATTCTTTGCAGCATCACATCTCACTTATTCTAAAATTGACCACATAATTGGAGGTAAAACGCTCCTCAGCAAATGTTAAAGAATAGAAATTGTAACAAACAGTCCCTCAGACCACAGTGCAATCAAATTAGAACTCAGGATTAAGAAACTCACTCAAAACTGCAACACTACATGGAAACTGAACAACCTGTTCTTGAATGACTATAGGTAAATAACAAAATTAAGGCAGAAATAAATAAGTTCTTTGAAACCAATAAGAACAAAGATACAACATACCAGAATATCTGGGACACAGCCAAAGCAGTACATAGAGGGAAATTTATAGCACTAAGTGCTCACAAGAGAAAGCAGGAAAGACCTAAAATAAACACCTTAACATCACAATTGAAAGAACTAGAGAAGCAAGAGCAAACAAATTCAAAAGCTAGCAGAAGACAAGAAATAACTAAGATCAGAACAGAACCAAAGGAAATAGAGACATGAAAAACCCTTCAAAGATTTAATGAATGCAGGTGCTGTTGTTTTGAAAAGATTAACAAAATAGGTAGACCCCTAGCCAGACTAATAAAGAAGAAAAGAGAGAAGAATCAAATAGATGCATTAAAAAATGATAAAGAGGATATCACCACTGATCCCACAGAAATACAAACTACCATCAGAAAATATTATAAACACCTCTAAACAAATAAACTAGAAAATCTAGAAGAAATGGATAAAACTCTGGACACATACATCCTCCTAAGACTAAACCAGGAAGAAACTGAATCCCCAAATAGACCAAAAACAAGTTCTGAAATTGAGGCAGTAATTAATAGCCTACTAATGAAAAAAGTCCAGGACCAGACAGATTCATAACTAAATTCTACCAGAGGTACAAAGAGGAGCTAGTACCATTCCTTCTGAAATTATTCCAAACAATAGAAAAAGAGGGACTCCTCCTTAACTCATTTTATAAGGCTAGCATCATCCTGATAACCAAACCTGGCAGAGACACAACAAAAACAAAAATTTCAGGCAAATAACTCTAATGAACATTGATGTGAAAATCCTCAATATAATATTGGCAAACTGAACCCAACAGCACATCAAAAAGCTTATTCAACACAGTCAAGTTGGCTTTACCCTGGGATACAAGGCTGGTTCAACATACACAAATCAATAAATGTAATTCATCACACAAACAGAAGCAATGACCAAAACCACATGATTATCTCAATAGATGCAGAAAAGTCCAAAAGTCCTTTGATAAAATTCAGCAGCCCTTCACATTAAAATCTCTCAATAAATTAGATATTGATGGAACATATTTCAAATAATAAGAGCTATTTATGACAAACCCACAGCCAATATTACACTGAATAGGCAAAATCTGGAAGCATTCCCTGTAAAAACCAGCACAAGACAAGGATGCCCTCTCTCAATACTACTATTCAACATCGTATTGGAAGTTCAGGCCAGGGCAATCAAGCAAGAGAAAGAAATAAAGCTTATTCAGATAGAAAGAGAGAAAGTCCAATTTTCTCTATTTGCAGATAACAAAGTCTCAGGATACAGAATCAATGTGCAAAAATCACAAGCATTCCTATACACCAATAATAAACAAACAGAGAGCCAAGTCACCAGTGAACTCCCATTCACAATTGCTACAAGAGAATAAAATACCCAGGAATACAACTTGCAAGGGATTTGAAGGACCTCTTAAAGGCGATCTACAAATCACTGCTCAAGGAAATAAAAGAAGACACAAAGAGATGGACACAAATAATGTTTGTTCCATGCTCATGGATAGGAAGAATCAATATTATAAAAATGGCCATAATGCCCAAAATAATTTATAAGTCCAATGTTAACCCCATCAAGCTACCATTGACTTTCATCACAGAATTAGAAAAAACTACTTTAAATTTCATATGGAACCAAAAAAGAGCCCATATAGCCAAGATAATCCTAAGCAAAAAGAACAAAGCTGGAGGCATCCTGCAATCTGGCTTCAAACTATACTACAGTAACCAAAACAGCATGGTACTGGTATCAAAACAGATATATAGACCAATGGAACAGAACAGAGGCCTCAGAAATAAAGCCACACATCTACAACTGTCTGGTCTTTGATAAACCTGACAAAAACAAGCAATGGGGAAAGAATTCTCTATTTAATAAATGATGTTGGGAAAACTGACTAGCCATATGCAGAAAACTGAAATTGGACCCCTTCCTTACACCTTGCACAAAAATTAACTCAAGAGAGATTAAAGATTTAAACATAAGACCTAAAACAAAACAAAACAAAACAAAACCCTAGACGAAAACCTAGGCAATACCATTTAGGACACAGGCATGAGCAAAGACTTTATCACTAAAATACCAAAAGTAATGGCAACAAAACCCAAAATTGACGAATGGGACCTAATTAAGGAGCTTCTGCACAGCAAAAGAAACTATTAACAGACTAAGCAAATGACCCACAGAATGGGAGAAAATACTTACAAACTATGCATTAAACAAAGTTCTAATATCTTCAATCTGTGAGGAATATAATTCATTAAGCAAAAAATACATAATCCCATTAAAAAGTATACAAAACACATGAACAGATACTTCTTAAAAGAAGACATGCAAGTGACCAACAAACATTTGAAAAAAAGACCAACATCACTAATCATCACTAAAATACAAATCAAACTAAAATGCAATACCATCTCACACCAATCAGAATGGCTATTTTTAAAAAGTCAAAAAACAGCAGATGCTGACAAGGCTTCAGAGAAAAGTGAATGCTTACACACTGTTGGTTGGAATGTAAATTAGTTCGGTCACTGTGGAAAGCAGTGTGGAGATTTTTCAAACACTTAAAACAGAACTACCATTCAACTCTGTAATCCCATTACTGGGTGTATATTGGAAAGAAAATAAGTTATTCTACCAAAAAGACACATGCACTCAGATGTTCAATGCAGCAGTAAAAACAATAGCAAAGACATGGAATCCACCTAGATGCCCATCAGTAGTATATTGGATAAAGAAAACATGGTACATATATGCCATGTAATTCCACACAGAAAGAATGAAATCCTGTTCTTGCAGCAACATGAATGCAGCTGGAGGCCATCATCCTAAGTGAATTAACACAGGAACAGCAAACCAGATACTGCATGTTCTCACTCATGGACTCAAATATGGCAACAATGGACACTGGGGCCTACTAAGTAGGAGGGAGACAAGGGTTGAAGAAAAATGTAAGACACTTGTGAGTTGCATGAAAACTTATGCCACTGTGAAGTGATTCTATGTTCCTGGATAAGAAAACTCAACTTTGTAATAGTTTTAGTTAATTATTTTTTAAATTAATTAGTTTCTAAAGTAATTTATAAGTGCAACACAAAAATATTTCAGCAAACCACCATGGCATGTGTATACCTGTGTAACAAACCTTCACATTCTGCACATGTACCCCAGAACTTAAAGTATAATAAATAAATTTTTAAAATTAGGCACATTAAGAGCTTAGCACTAATAATAAAATAGAACAATACACTCAATAAAATATTATTATTAATCATTAATATTTTTTCAAAGCTAGGTAAGGTGAAGATTTTACATCAAAATAAAATACAGATGTATCTTTTTTTAATTGCATTTTAGGTTTTGGGGTACGTGTGAAGAATATGTAAGATTGTGCATAGGTACACACATGGCAGTGTGATCTACTGCCTTCCTCCCCATCACCTATATCTGGCATTTCTCCCCATGCTATCTCTCCCCAACTCCCCATCCCCCACTGTCCCTCCCCTATTTCCCCCCAACAGACCCCAGTGTGTGATGCTCCCCTCCCTGTGTCCATGTGTTCTCATTGTTCAACACCCACCTATGAGTGAGAACCTGTGGTGTTTGATTTTCTGTTCTTGAGTCAGTTTTTTTTTTTTTTTTTTTTTTTTAATTGCACTTGGCTTTATTGCACTTTGCAAATTAAAGGTTTGTAGCAACCCTACTAAAGAAAGTCTATCGAGGTCATTTTTAAAATAGCATTGTGTTTACTTAATGTCTCTGTGTCACATTTTGATAATTCATACAATATTTCAAACTTTTATTACTGTTATATTTGTTATAGTGACCTCTTACCAATGATATTTATTGTTGCTATTGTTTTGTAATTGATTTGAAGGGCCACAAATTGTGCCTTATGAGACTGAACTTAAGAGGTAGATGTTGTGTATGTTCTGATTGCTCCACCAAGTGACCACGCTTCTGTCTTTTTCCTTCTCCTTGAACATCCCTATTTCTTGAAATGTAACAATATTGAAATTAGGCCAATGAATAACCCTACAATGCCCTTCCTGTTTAAGTGAAAGGAAGAGTTGCATGTCTCTAATTTTAAATCAAAAGCTAGAAATGATTAAGCTTAGTAAGGAAGGCACACTGAAAGCCATGTTAGACTGAAAGTGAGGTCTCTAGCATCAGTTAGCCAAGTTAGGAGTGTAAATAAAAGATTATTGAAGAAAACTTAAAGTGTTACTCTAGTGAACATATGAATGATAAGAAAGAGAAACAGCCATACTGCTGACATGGAAAACATTTTATTAGTCTGGTTAAAGATCAAATCAGCCACAGATTCCATTACATCAAAGTTTACTTAAGATTAAGGCCATAATTCTCTTTAATTCTATTAAAGCAAAGAGATGCAAGGACACTGCAGCAGAAAAGTTTAAAGCTAGCAAATGTTGTTTCGTTTCATGAGGTTTAAGGAAAGAATCTATCTTTATACATAAAAGTATACAGTGAAGGAGCTAGCGCTTATGTGAAAACTACAGTAAGTATTTTGCTAAGATCAGTGATTAAGATGGCTACACTAAACAACAGATATTTCAATGTAGACAAAACAGTCTTGTATTGGAAGAAGATGCCATTGAAGACTTTCATAGCTAGAGAGGAGAAGTGAATGCCAAGTTCCAAAGTTTTGAAGGACAGACTGACTCTTTTGGTAGGGGATAATGCAGCTGTTGACTTTAAATTGAAGCCAGTCCTTATTTACCATTCTGAAAATCCTAGTGCCCTTAAGGATCATGCTAACTCTACTCTGCCTGCTCTCTATAAAGAAAACAACTTAGCCTGGATGATAGCATATCTATTTACAGAATGGTTTACTAAATATTTGAAGCCTGCTGTTGAGACCTACTGCTCAGGAGAAGACTTCTTTCAAAATATTACTGCTCATTTATAAGAGCTTGGATGGAGACGTACAAGAAGATTAATGTTTTCATGCCTGCTAATGCAAAATTCACTTTGCAGCCCATATATCAAGGAATAATTTCAACTTTCAAGTCTTCTTATTTAAGAAATAGATTTTGTAAGGCCATAGCTGCCACAGAGGGCAATTCTTCCAATAAAACTGGGCTAAGTAAATTAAAAACTTTCTGGAAAATATTCACCATTCAAGATGCCTATGTGTAATCCATGGGAGGATTTCATGATATCAACGTTAAAAGGAGGTTAGAATAAGTTAATTTAAACCTTCATGGATGACTTGGAGGGTTTCAAAACTTCCGTAGAGGAAGTAACTGCAAATATGGTGTAAACCACAAAAGAATTAGAAGTAGAGCCTGAATTGTTGACTGAATTGCTGAAATGCCATGATAAAACCTGAACAACAACAACAAAAAACCTGAACAAATGAGGAGTTCCTTCTTATGAGTAAGCAGAAAAAGTGGTTACTTCAGATGGAATTAACTCTTGGTGAAGATGCTATAAACATTGTAGAAATGGCAACAAAAGAGTTAGGATACCATATGAACTTAGTTACCGAAATATCCCTTCTGTTCTATTGGTCTTGCTGTACAATCATGTTTAATATGGTACTATTTTAATTACAAGCTTGATAGTATGCTTTAATATCTGTCAGGATTGTATTTCTTCATTATTGTTCTCTCACAAAATTATATTGACACTTCTTGTTTATAGGTATACCTTGGAGATATTATGGGTTTGGTTCCAGACCACCACAATAAAGCAAATATTGCAATAAAGTGAGTCACACAAAGTTTTTTGTTTCCAAGTACATGTAAAAGTTATATTTACACTATGCTGTAGTCTGTTAATGTAGAATAACATTATGTCTAAGAAAATAATGTTCATATCTTAATTAAATATAGTATATTGCTAAAAAATTCTCATGATCATCTGAGCCTTCAGTGAGTTTTACTGGTGAGTTTTACACTATCCTTTTACAGGTAGAGATCTTGCCTCCATGTGGATGGCTGCTGACTGATCAGGGTGGTAGTTGGTGAAGGCTAGGGTGGCATGGCAATTTCTTTTTTTTTTTTTTTATAAGAAAACATTTTTGAAGCCTTTATTTACAAAAGCTTTAAAAACAAATAATACCCTCTGTTTTGCAAATAATGTTTTGTTTAAAAAGGACCACCCAGTTACAGCACTGTAATATTATGAATAAAGAATGTACAAGGGAGACAAACCAATGTAACATTTGGAGATTTGCTAATATTTCTGATTGTAAGTGTAGGTAACACATTATAACTTGTAGTCCATCATTTCAAGGTAGAGTTAATGATTACTGAAAAGTCTTCCTACACATTCTCTGGTCTGGTCACATATTCTGCATGACTAAATATTTCACAGTCTCTTTTGTCAATATATATAAAATAGTTTGCAAAGATATACACAAAAAAATAAACAAGCATTACACTCCTCAGGTAGTTTTATTAGCTATATATATGTGTGTGTGTGTGTGTGTGTGTATATATATATATATATATATATATATATATATATATATATATAGTGTTTTGTTGTTTTGTACCAAATCTCTCCATTATTTACTTTTGTAGCAAGCACAATTTTTGTTTTCTAATTTAATTTGGTACAAAATACACTTAAAGACTTGTTATCTTTGCATTTTAATAAAATTGATTTGTGTAACCAACAAATCAATAGTATAATAAGTATGGCTACAAAATAAAAAACAAGGGTAAACAGTGATGGAATAAAAATAAGCAGATCAAGGGAAGTGTGCTATCATAAAATAACTGTAGCTTCAACATCTTGAGTACCAGTTTACTGGCAGATAATGAACATCCAATCACAAGGGATTTTTCCTGAAGGGTGTAAAGCTGGTTTGGAAATTCTTCAGTCACAGAGCTGCCTACAATGCCAATTAGAAACTGACAGACACTAGATGTGCTTGGAAGATTAAACACTACGTACAGAAACAGCAGTTACTAAGCTCTTCAGTAGTTCCTTATCTTTTTTTTTTTTTCATCTTGTTGAACTGACAGCACAATGAATGTGCTACAGTCTGTGGGTCAAAACCAAGTAAATACTGTGTAAAGTTGGCAGATGGTCATTTTTCCAGCTAAGATCAAGAAAAAAACAATTTCTGATAAAACAGAGGTTTTGAGTCAGAATCACTCTCTAAAGTGCAAAATTGATGGTCCATAATCTCAAATAGCTAAAACTCCTGCAGAATGAAAGGGAGAGACATGAAACAGGGAAATAAATTACAGTCAGTGCTAGTTAATTTAGGAAAAGGGAAAAATAAATCCAACTCAAGTAGGTAAAGTTTATCAAAATATTCAGTGACGTAGCTTTCCCCACTCTCTGTCACACACGCTTTCTAACAAGTATATTAAGGCCAGATTTAACCTGAATGCATTTTTTTTATTAAGATCTGAGATAGGAACGGTCATACTTAGTACTGAAAGGTAGACAATAAAATGGGCCATGAAAGGGGCAGGGGAAAGGTACTGTCTCTTGTTCAAGGGATTCAACCAGAGATAAAACCTATATACAAGCATGTGTGTAGCTCGAAATAAAAATAAAAGGACTATTTCATGTCATGACTGCTTGTTGGCTTCCTCTTCATATGCATTCCCTGTGCCATTCTGTACATAGGATGAACCAGAACCAAGGCCATACAAATGACCACAATATTTGGCATCATCAATATGATCTTCAAAGGACATTTCTCTCATTTTGAAAAACGCCATTCCTGTGAGCAATGCATCAGATCCTGCCTGATGTTGTGGTCCTATCCGTTCCAGCTCTAACTGTTCTGCCACCTCCTGAAATCCACCTTTGAGATTTTTGCAGCTCTTCATGAGGTACTTCACATCATAAATGACAGGAAAAAACAATCTAAGGATCTCAAAGAAGTCAAGTTCTTCTTCAGGCAAGTTAGAGTTGGTCAGGATTTTGATTAAATAGCCAAAGTCGTAACCGCTGTGAAATGACAACCATTTGACCCCTTCACAGAGGACCACTCCTGAAGTCATAAGAAGTTCTGCGAAGTACTGGGTCTCAATTCCTTCTTCCTCATGTTTTTTAAACTGAATACCAGATGTTGTTAGTAGCTCTATAGAGTCCTGGGCATACATGTCCTCCGTCAAATTAAATTTAAAATTAAACTGCCATGTTGAAGTTCCTGGAGGGCATTCTCCTTGCTCATTCATAAATGTCAGTCCTAGCTGAATTATCTTTAACAAGTCTACATTACACCGCAGTAGTTGGTATTGATAGTCAGCATTGCTCCTGAATTCTCCAATGGGTCTTGCAACCACACCTGGAAATTCGGTGTCCATAGCAACGTAATTATATTTTCGGATAACTTGACGAATTTTCTTCATCTCTTCATCCAAGTTGCAAGCCCCAACTTCACAAATTCTTTGGCTATGATCTACAGTTGCTGCTGGCATACTGAGGGCACAAAGGAGTCTAGATGCCAAGCATCAAAATGTTATACTTGATTGAAGATTTGTTTCATAAAATACTGTTTTCTTTATTTATGTACTTGTGTCGCTGAGCTCGCGCTTCTCCTCCTCCTCCTCGCCATAGAGACAGCACCCGGCGGCGGTGACGGTGGCCGTAGCGGCGGCGGCAGCGGGCGCCCCATAGACACCTCTCGCCCAGCAAGGGGGAAAGGCGAGCCGGAGCTGCGCCGCACCGTGCGGCGCCGTCGCTTTTCGCACGTCCTGGCGGCAATTTCTTAAAATAAGACAATTATAAAGTTTGTCACATCAATTAACTCTTCCTTTCATACAAGATTTCTCTGTAGCATGTGACAGAGTTTAATAGAATTTTACCATGGTAGAACTTCTTTCAAAATGGGAGTAAATCCTCTCAAATCCTGCCATTGCTTTACTTTATTTTATTTATATACATGTATTTTTAATTGTACTATAGGTTCTGGAGTGCATGTGCAGATCATGCAAGATTGTTGCATAGGTACATACACGGGAATGTGGTTTGCTGCCTCCATCCCCCTGTCATCCATATCTGGCATTTTTCTAGATGTTATCCCTCCCCAACCTCCCAACCCACTGCTGTCCCTCCCCCAACCTACCTCAACAGACCCCAGTGTGTAATGCTCCCCTCCCTGTGTCTATGTGTTCTCATTGTTTAACACCTGCCTACGAGTGAGAACATGCAGTGTTTGATTTTCTGTTCTTGGGTCACTTTGCTGAGAATGATGGCTTCCAGATTCATCCATGTCCTGAACTCATCATTTTTTATGGATGCATAGTATTCCATGCTGTATATGTGCCACATTTACCTTATACAGTCTATCATTGATGGGCATTTGGGTTAGTTCCAGGTCTTTGCTATTGTAAACAGTGCCACAATGAACATATCTGTGCATGTGTCTTTATAATAGAACAATTTATAATCCTTTGGATATATACCCAGTAATGGGGTTGCTGGGTCAAATGGAATTTCTATATCTAGGTCCTTGAGGAATCGCCACACTGTCTTCCACAATGGTTGAACTAATTTACACTCCCACCAACAGTGTAAAAGCATTCCTATTTCTCCACATCCTCTCCAGCATCTGTTGTCTCCAGATTTTTTAATGATCACCATTCTAACTGGCATGAGATGGTATTTCAATGGTTTTGATTTGCATTTCTCTAATGACCAGTGGTGATGAGCATTTTTTTCATACATTTGTTGGCCTCATGTATGTCTTCTTTTGTAAAGTATCTGTTCTTATCCCTCACCCACTTTTGAATGGGCTTGTTTGTTTTTTTCTTGTAAATCTGTTTTAGTTCTTTCTAAATTCTGGATATCAACCCTTTGTCAGATGGGTAGACTGCAAAAATCTTTTCCCATTCTGTTGGTTGCTGATTCACTCTGACTGTTTCTTTTGCCACACAGAAACTGTGGAGTTTGATTAGGTCCCATTTGTCTATTTTGGCTTTTGTTGCCAATGCTTTTGGTGTTTCGGTCATGAAGTCCTTGCCTATGCTTATGTCTTGAATGATTTTGCCTAGGTTTTCTTCTAGGGTTTTTATAGTGTTAGGTCTTATGTTTGTCTTTAATTCATCTACAGTTAATTTTAGTGTAAGGTGTCAGGAAGGGGTCCAGTTTCTGTTTTCTGTACATGGCTATCCAGTTTTCCCAACACTATTTATTAAATAGGAAATTCTTTCCCCATTGCTTGTTTTTGTGAGGTTTGTCAAAGGTCAGATGGTTGTAGATGTGCAGCATTGCTTCAAAGGCCTCTGTTCCATTCCATTGATCTATATCTCTGTTTTGGTACCAGTACCATACTGTTTTGATTACTGTAGCCTTGTAGTATAGTTTTAATTCTGGCAGTGTGATGCCTCCAGCGCTGTTCCTTTTGCTTAGAATTGTCTTGGCTATGCGGGCTCTCTTTTGGTTCCACATGAAGTTTAAGGTGATTTTTTCCAGTTCTGTGAAGAGGGTTATTGGTAGCTTGTTGGGGATAGCATTGAATCTATAAATTACTTTGGGCAGTATGACCATTTTGATGGTCTTGATTCTTCCTAACCATAAGCATGGAATGTTTTTCCATCTGTTTGTATCCTCTCTTATTTCCTTGAACAGTGGTTCATAGTTCTCCTTGAAGAGGTCCTTTACATCCTTTGTTAGTTGTATTCCTAGATATTTTATTCTTTTTGTTTCAGTTGTGATTGGGAGTTCACTCTTGATTTGGCTCTCTGTTAGTCTATTATTGGTGTTTAGGAATGTTTGTGATTGTTGCACATTGATTTTTGTATCCTGAGACTTTCCTGAAGTTGTTTATCAGTTAAGGAGATTTTGGGCTGAGATTATGGGATCTTCTAAATATACAATCATGTCATCTGCAAATAGGGACAATTTGGCTTCCTCCTTTTCTAATTGAATTCCCTTTATTTCTTTTTCTTGCTTGATTGCGCTTGCTAGAACTTGCAATACTATATTGAATAGGAGTGTTAAAAGAAGTGCCATATTTCAGAGGGAATGCTTCCAGTTTTTCAGTATGATATTGGCTGTGGTTTTGTTGTAGATAGCTTTTATTATTTTGAGGTATGTTGCATTGGTACCAAGTTTATTGAAAGTTTTTAGCATAAAGAGTTGTTTAATTTTGTTGAAGGCCTTCTCTGCATCTATTGAGATAATCATGGGGTTTTCGTCTTTGGTTCTTTTATGTAGTGGATTACATTAACAGACTTGCGTATGTTGAACCAGCCTTGAATTCCCAGTATGAAGCCTACTTGATCATGATGGATAAGCTTTTCAATGTGCTGTTGCAATTGGTTTGCCAGTATTTTTGAAGATTTTTGCGTCTATGTTGATCATGAATATTGGCCTGTAGTTTTCTTTTTTTGTTCAGTCTCTGGTGGGTTTTGGTATCAGGATGATGTTGGTCTCATAAAATGAGTTGAGGAGGATTCCCTCTTTTTGCATCGTTTGGAATAGTTTCAGAAGGAATGGTACCAGCTCCTCTTAGTACGTCAGGTAGAATTCGGCTGTGAACACTTCTGGGACTGGGCCTTTTTTAGTTGGTAGGCTATTAATTGCTGCCTCAACTAGAGCCCTTGTTATTGGTCTATTCAGGGTTTCACCTTCTTCCTGTTTTAGGGTTGGGAGGGTGCAAGTGTCCGGGAATTTATCCATTTCTTCCAGATTTACTGGTTTGTGTGCATAGAGTTGTTTGTAGTAATGTCTGATGGTAGTTTGCATTTCTGTGGAATCGGTGTTGAGATCCCCTTTATTATTTTTTATTGCATCTATTTGATTCTTCTCTCTTTTCTTTTTTATTAAGCTGGCTAGTGCTCCCTATATATTGTTGATCTTTTAAAAAAACCAGCCCCTGGATTTATTGATTTTTTAAAAGGGTTTTTTGTGTCTCTATCTCCTTAAGTTCTGCTCTGATCTTAGTTATTTCCTGTCTTCTGCTAGGTTTTGAGGTTTTTTTGATCTTGCTCCTCTAGCTCTTTCAATTTTGATGATAGGGTGTCGAATTTAGATCTTTCCTCACTTCTTGTTTGGGCATTTATTGCTATAAATTTCCCTCTAGATAGTGCTTTCAATGTGTCCCAGATATTCTGGTACGTTGTGTCTTCATTCTCATTGGTTTCAAAGAACATCTTTATTTCTGCCTTCATTTCATTGTTTATCCAGTCCATATTAAAGAGTCAGTTGTTCAGTTTCCATGAAGTTGTGCAGTTCTGAGTTACGTTTTTAATTCTGAGTTCTAATTTGATTGTACTGTGTTCTGAGAGACTGTTTGTTATGATTTCCATTCGTTTGCCTTTGCTGAGGAGAGATTTACTTCCAATTATATGGTCAATTTTAGAGTAGGTGGGATGTGGTGCTAAGAAGAATGTATATTCTGTGGATTTGGGGTGGGGAGTTCTGTAGATGCCTGTTGGATCTGCTTGATCTAGATTTGAGTTCAAGTCCTGGATATCCTTGTTAATATTCTGTCTTGTTGATATTCTCCTGTATTGGGTGGTATATATTTAACATTGTTAGCTCTTCTCATTGCATTGATCCTTTTACCATTATGTAATGCCCTTCTATTGATTTTTCTTGGTTTAAAGTCCATTTTATCAGAGGCTAGGATTGCAACTCCTGCTTTTTTTTCCCTCTCCATTTGCTTGATAAATCTTTCCCCATCCCTTTATTTTGAGCCTATGTGTATCCCTGCATGTGAGATGGGTTTCCAGTATACAGCACACCAATGGGTCTTGACTTTTTATCCAATTTGCCAGTCTGTGTCTTTTGATTGGGACATTTAGCCTATTTGCATTTAAGCTTAATATTGTTAAGTGTAAATTCAGTCTTGCCATTTTGATACTAGCTGATTGTTTTGCCCATTAATTGATGCAGTTTCTTCATTGTGTCAATGGCTAGGTTGAAAGTTATTTTCTTCAAGGATATTGAATATTGGCTCCACTCTTCTTGCTTAGAGGATTTCTGCCAAGAGATCCACTGTGAGTCTAATGGGCTTCCCTTTGTGGGTAACCCAACCTTTCTCTCTGGCTGCCCTTAGTATGTTTTTCTTCATTTCAACCCTGGTGATTCTGATGATTACGTGCCTTGGGGTTGTTCTTCTTGAGGAATATGTCTGTGTTGTTCTCTGTATTTCCTGAATTTGAATGTTGGTCTGCCTTGCTAAGTTGAGGATGTTCTCCTGGATAATATCCTGAGGAGTGTTTTCCATCTTGGATTCATTCTTTCCATCACATTCAGGTACACCTATCAAATATAGATTAGGTCTTTTCACATAAGCCCAAATTTCTTGGAGGCTTTGTTCATTTCTTTTCACTCTTTTTTCTCTAATCTTGCCTTCTTGTTTTATTTCATTGAGTTGATCTTCAATCTCTGATATCCTTTCTTCTGCTTGGTTAATTCAGCTATTGAAATTGTGTATGCATCTTGAAGTTCTCATATTGTGTTTTTCAGCTTCATAGAGTCATTTATATTCTTCTTTTAGCTGTGTATTCTTGTTAGCATTTCATCTAACCTTTTTTCAAGGTTCTTATCTTAGTTTACCTTCTGAAGCCTGTTTCTGTCAGTTCATCAGACTCATCCTCCATCCTGCTTTGTTCTTTTGCAGGTGAGGAGTTATGATCTCTTGGAGGAGGAGAAGCATTCTGGTTTTTGGTGTTTTCATCCTTTTTGTACTGGTTTCTTCTCATCTTCATGGATTTATCTACCTGTGGTCATTGTAGTTGGTGACTTTTGAATGGGGTCTTTGAGTGGACATCTTTTTTGTTGATGTTGAAGCTATTTCTTTCTGCTTTTTAGTTTTCCTTGTAACAGTCAGGCCCCTCTGCTGAAGGACTACTGGAGGACAACTCCAGACCCTGCTTGCCTGGGGATCACCCACAGTGGTTGCAGGACAGTAAGTGTTGTTGCTGGTTTCTTTTTCTGTTATCTTTGTCCCAGAAGGGTACTCGCCAGATGTCAGCCAAAGCTCTCCTTTATGAGGTATCTCTTTGGATGTATGAGGGCTGGGGAGCTGCTTGAGAAGAGAGTCTGTCCCTTATAGGAGCTCAAGTGCTGTGCTGGGAGCTCCTTTGCTCCATTCAGAGCTGCTGGACAGGTACGTTTAAGTCTGCTACAGTGGAACTCATAACCTCTCTTTTCCCAGGTGCTCTGTTCTTGGAGAGTGAGGCTTTATTTATAAGTTCCTGACATACTGCTGCCTTTTTTCAGAGATATCCTGTCCAGCAAGGAGGTAGAGTAGTCACAGCCTGTCAGCAGAGGCATTGCTGAGCTGCCATGGACTCTGCCAAGCCGCTGTGTAAACTTCCTTGAGGTTTTATTTACAGAGGTACAGTTAGAACTGCCTCAGTAATGGTTGTCTGTCTCAGTAATGACGGACTGTCTTGGTAATGGTGGATTGCCTCAGTAGTGGAAGACCCCCTTGGTAATGGCAGACACTCTTCCCCTCAATCGAGCTGGACCATCCCAGGTCCAGCTGCACTTGCTGTGAAACACTCAATCCAGAGCATTTCAGATTGCTGGTCTTTTTGAGGGTGGGCCTGCCAAGCCAGATCACCTGGCATCCTGTTTCAAACCCCTCTTTCTCAGTTGAATGGGTGGCTCTATCTCCCTGGCATTTCAGGTGCCAGTTGAAATGGCTGCCAGGTTTGTGTGAAATTTTGTATGAAACTCACAGCACTGGCTGAAGCAGCTGTGCTGGAAACTCGTGGTGCTTTTTGGCCTGGGAATCTCCTTGTCTGTGGGCAGTAAAAACTCATTTGGAAATGCACTGATCACTCATCCTCTGCTTTGTTCTGACTGGGAACTGCACTCTAGGGCTGTTCCTATTTGGCGATCTTGGATCTCTCGCCACTGCTTTATTAACTAAGTTCATGTGATAAGTGAGACATCTCAAGTAACTGGAAAAAACATAGACTATTGAATTAATTGTGTTGTAACATTGTGGGCAACGTCTGTAAAAATAAAATATGTCCATATTTGATACTGCATACCAAGATAACTTCCAAAACAATACAAGTTTTAATGCAAAAACCAAAATGTTAAAAATACAAAAATAATACAAAAGTTATTTTATAATCTCAAAGTGAAGATGACCTCTGTGACTATTAACACAAATTCCAGAAGCCACAAAAGAGTAGCCTAATATATTCGCCTCTGTAAAACTTGTAACAAACAAACAAAAAACTTCTGTATCATGAAAACACTAAGCACAAAGCAAGAACATGTAATAAACTGGGAAAGAATTCTTCTAATTCATTTCTTTGACTAAAGGCTAAGCTCCCGTGTATGTAAGAGCTCTTACTGGTAAAAAAAAGGATAACAACCCAGAATAAAAATAAAAATTTTATGAACAGATGTTTTACAGACTGCAAGTGACCCTTGAACATATAAAAAGATGTTGTCACTCCTGATGAGAGAAATATAACTGAAAACTATATTGAGACATATTTTACCTATCAGATTTGCAAAATTAAATTTCAAAATTTGCTAACACAGCATTGGTGAGGAAGTAGGAAACAGATGCTTTCATACAATTGTGGGATGGCAGGTTGGTACAATATGAAGAAGTGGCACTTTGGCAGTGTATATTGCAATGGTTCATATCCTTTCAATTTAACTAATCCACTCCTAAGAATTCACCGGAGAGGTTACTTGCATATATGCCAATAAAGATGTACAAGATTATATGTGTAAAACCGTGCAGCCCTATTTGTGACAGCAAATATTTGTAAACAGCCTATTTCATCTATACAGAAATAGTAAAATAAATGATATACCTAACCAAATACTATTTAAATATTTTTAAATTCTCATGTATTAATATGAGAAGATTTTCAAGATACACTTAGTGGAGAGGAAAGTCAAGTCTGTAACAGTCTACTACAATACCATCATGTATAAGTGTATGTGTGTTTTCCTTATTTAAAAAATAATATCCGAAAAGATGAAGAAACTAGGTCAGATCCAGTGGCTCATGCCTATAATCCCAGCACTTTGGGAGGCTGGGGAGGTGGATAGTTTGAGCCCAGAAGTTTGAGATCAGCTTGGACAATATCTTGTCTTTACAAAAAGTGGAAAAAGTAGCTAGGTGTGGTGGCACACATTTGTAGTCCCAGTTACTCAGGAGTCTGAGGTGGGAGGATCCCTTGAGCCCATGAGGCAGAGGTTGCAGTGAGCTGGAATCCTGCCACTGCATTCCAGCCAACGTGACAGGGCAAGATATTGTCTCAAAAAAACCGAAACAAAACAAAACAAACTAAAAGCGATTACCCATCAGAAGACAGAGGAATGAATAGTGCAGATGGTACACAGGGAAGGGTAGAAAACTTTTCACCACTTATCTTTTATACTTCTTGATATTTGTTTCATGCTTATTAAACAGTAGCAATTTATTAAATAAAATAATTTTAAAACTGAGGTATATATTCTCAGTTTGCCATGATATTACAAAACTTAATTTTCTGAAATGTCATTTAGTTTTGATATTCATTTATAAACCTGAAGTGGTGTGGCACACTTATATCTTTATATTTATTCCTTGGCCCTCTGCAGGCTAGCTTCTACTGAATTTGCTATTTCAAAACTCACTAACAGCTTCCTAATTCCCAAATCCAATAACAACTTTTCCATTCTCCTCTCATTTGAATTCCCTTCTGTGCTGGGTGCTGCTGACCACCTGCTTCCTTATTGAAACACTGCCCCTTCATTAGTACTTTATCACCTACTAAAGTCCTGGGTCTTTGTCCTTCTAAAATCCAGGCTCTCCTTTCAAGCATTCACTCTTCCCTGAGCTCTACCAATAGCAGGATAAGAATAAGATTGTTTTCAATTGTATTTCCTAGTTAAAACCTTACCATCCCTGACACTGGCTGGAGTTTGTAATACCTACTGTCTAAAGCACTTAATAATCAAAAGCACTCTTGCCAAAAACTAAAGATTAACTTTGGTTGAAGAGGCAGTAAATAATTAGGCACTTTATTATTTCATTTTCTTCTAGTTACTATTCTCTGTTTTGAAGGTGTTACACAGAGTACTTAGAAACAGTAGGATTGGAGCCTGGGACTTGAGAGGAACAACCTTTGAAATCAGATTACCTTGGCATAAATTCCAACCTCATTCCTAGCTAGCATGTAATCTTGAGTGAGTTATTCAAACTTTACTGAAGTGAGTTACTACAACTGTACCTGTCTTGTTTACATGTCCCTAAAATGGAGGAGCCATGATAGTACCCAATTCATTGCACTCCTGGGTAGTGTTTACGAGGTAATAGATGTAGAATCACTTTGAACCATTCCTGGCATTCAGGCTCTTGCATCTATGGCTAATAAAAGTCCATGTAGAAATCTGTAGAGCCCTAATTCCAGAGTCAGAATCCTTATTTCTAGTCTTCTTTTCTGCTACTACCTTGATCTATGCTTTGAATACATTTTCTGAGTTTCAGCCTCCATGTTTATAAAACAGGAAGCTAAAATACAATCTCTAAAATTTTTTTCTGTCAATATAATTCTAAACATCTCCTCTGAGGAACAATGCCTTAAGCTGGTTACTTCAAAGTCTCATAGCTAAAGCACTGCTTTGTGTATGAATTGGGAAGTTTTTTCTGAAGGTCAGGATTAATGACTTTATAAAATGAGAAACATACAGGCTTGGTTTATGAAGATATTTAGTATGTTACTCATTTTTAAACAAAGCCACTTCTGTAAGGACAAGAAAAAAAATCTTATTCATAAGAGATAAAGTGGTTCTAAAGTTGAATGTTTATCTAATCAACATAGACTAAAATTGCATAGATTAGAAATAGGTTGATCAAACGGGCACAGTGGCTTATGCCTTGGGAGTCTGAGGCAGGTGATTGCTTGAGCTCAGGCATTCAAGACCAGCCTGGGCAACAGAGCAAGACCTCTGACTCTATAAAACACATACATACACACACACACACACACACACACACAGAGCTGGGCGTGTTGGTGCACACCCTTAGTACCAACTACTCAGAAGACTGAGATAGAAGGATCTTTTGAGCCATGATCATGACACTGCACCCCAGCCTGGCCACTAGAGCAAGACCCAGTCTCAGAAAAGAAAAAAGAAAAGAAAAGAGAAAGAAAGAGAAAAAGAAAAAAAGAAAGAAATCAGTTGATCAACAGAAAAACCCTTACATTAGAAATAAGGTATTTTGACATCACTAAGTTGAAATTTGACTATTAGACCTCAATCTTATTTTTGAAAACAAGTTACTCCTTAAATCTCACATTCTTCTGGCCCCTTGGCTAAACCTTTGGGGCTCTGTCTTTAATACTTTACTCTCTTTACTCCTTAAGTCCAGTGTAGTCCTGATCCTAAGCTGATCTTTTGCTTCACTTCATTGCCACAGTGTCTAAATTTTCTACACATCTCAACCTGGTGGCTAAAGACTGGCTGACTTTGGCCTTTTTACTATCAAGGAATCACAAAGTCCACTGCCAAATGCCTTTTTCTTTAAAGCACTTCTCCTGAAGACTTGTATTTCCAAAATTCATATTGGTTTGCTACTCTCTCATTAGTAAGTCTAAATTTCTCTGCCAGACTCAGAGTTAGGCCTCCTTTAACTGCTCTAGCCTCTTTTCTTCCCCTCTGTCCCATGTATTTTGGTTTCTTCATGGACTCCATACACAATTTCCTCCTCATTACTGATCTCCTGCAGAAAATTAACATATCAAGCCTTTTTTTTTTTTTTGTGGAGAGAGGAACTTGCTCTGCTGCCCAGGCTGGAGTGCAATGGCACAATCATAGCTCACCACAGCCTTGGAGTCCTGAGCTTGAGTGATCCTCTTGCCTTAGCCTCCTTAATAATTAGGACTACAGGCAAGCATCAACACACCTAATTTTTTTTGTAGCTATGTTGTAATTTTTTTGTTATGTTGCCCAGGCTGTCGAGCCTTATTTTTTTAATTGAAATTTTATATATTTACTGATATATTTCTATGTATTTGCTATTAATAACTCAATTTCATGACTGAAATTATTTTAGGTTCATGAATTATAAAAAACTTAAATGGTCATCATAATGCAGCGATGTACTTACTTTTTGGGAATATATGACTTGAACTTAAAATTAGTTCTTTTATTGACCAGTTGTGTTTCTGTTGGCAAGTCATACTCTGAGCCTCACAATAGTGTTATAAAATTTAATATTTTCATTTAATATTTAATATTAAATGAAATATAAAATTTTAATATAAAATTTAGTATTTTCATTTAATATTTACTATTTTGTCAGCCCTAATTGCAATATCAATACCGTTGTTTTCAACGTGTTATTTCCATACAGAACAACACATCCTTAAAGTATTAGATAAATAGAAAGTATGTTAGAAGGTGTTTAATAAGTATATGAAATATGCTTCAAAAAGCCATGAAGTGAGTTTCAAATGTAAAACAAAAAAAAAATGGTGTTAACTGTAAAGCCATTGGTATTAACAGTTTAGTCCTAAGTATTCAATTAGATGGCAATTCTTATAAGAAGGAATGATAACAATAAAATTGATGAGACACTGTTTACTGAAGTGTTTGCTAAAAGAAACATTACTATCAGCTGACTATACCCATGGCAAGTTACAAGAGACCTTTCCTAATTGCATAGTGTTGTCATTGATAAAAGATCTATTTCTGGCCGGGTGCGGTGGCTCAAGTCTGTAATCCCAGCACTTTGGGAGGCCGAGGCGGGTGGATCACGAGATCAAGAGATCGAGACCATCCTGGTCAACCTGGTGAAACCCCGTCTCTACTAAAGATACAAAAAAATTAGCTGGGCATGGTGGCACGTGCCTGTAATCCCAGCTACTCAGGAGGCTGAGGCAAGAGAATTGCTTGAACCCAGGAGGCGGAGGTTGCGGTGAGCCGAGATCGTGCCATTGTACTCCAGCCTGGGTAACAAGAGCGAAACTCCGTCTCAAAAAAAAAAAAAAAAAAAAAAAAAAAAAAAAAAAAGGATCTATTTCTATGACTAGAGAAAGCCTAATTAGGGCCTCTTTACAGAGTAATTCTGATTCTATATATTTTTTTCCTGTGACCATTTCTTTGTGGCATCCACAGGCAACTACATTGAAATCAGCGGAGACTTGACCTATTGAGGAAGTTTAATGGGAAATGCTAATGACCAGAAAATGTTAATGAGCTAGGAATATATATCCCATTCTAGCTAAGATGAAAAGCATCATAAGAGAATAATGAACATTAGAACTCACAACTTGGTTGTCAAATTATTTTATAATAATTTAAGAATATAGGACTAAAAAGCAGAAATACAAAATATTTTGAAAGATTATTTAGTTGTTGAAGTGTCTTTTGTAAGAAGTGGATAAACTCTCTGGATTCTTTAATATTGTTTTCTAAATTTTCTACAGTACTTTAGCATTCATTGAACACAAGAGTTAATTTAAAACTGAAATAGTAACAAAAGTAGAGTTTGCGTATATCTATGGAAAGCTAAGACTTTTGGTCTTAGCAGAGACTTTTTAAAGAGATTTTTGTCTCTTAGACACAGACAGCCAACTGTCCAGCAAAATTTGGACTTCCTTTCCCATCGTTTAGAATTGTTGTGGAGATGCAATTGCCCAGATAGTGATTATACCTCCAAATTATCTTTGCATCCAAGTAGGACCATGTGACCAGGCATCCCCACTGGGATATGAACAAGTGAACCATTTCTGAGATGGAGGAAGAAAGGAAGGAGAAAAAAAGAATACCAATTAAAAAAATCTAAATTGCGAGTTGCTTAATGTGTTTCAATAGGACAAGTATAGATTATTTAACTGAGTTGTTATCTAATTCAGTAAAATGCCTAAAGAGTAGGACATGATTTAAAGTTATGTCTTGATTATAAATAACTCTCAGATATCTCTGGCCACTGGAGATAGAGCTTCATCCCTGGCCACTGGAGATAGAACTTCTCTGCTAAATAAATTATTATTAGTCCTAGATTTCTGTACTAGGAAGAAGTTTATTAGAGTTTATTACAGTTTCAGCCAAAGGAAGAAAGTGAATAGTAAGGAATTGAGCTGCACATAATGAAAGACCCAAGCATTTGAGCAGGCGTTACTTCAGTTCTGATCAAAATAATTAGTGTTCAGTGGGTATGGTGTGTTAGTGGGACTGTGATTGGTGGTGGCCAGAGACTGCTGAAAGAAGAGCCAGAAAGCTAGAAACTTGGAAATATTCAATTTAAATTTAAGTCCCAGGTAGGTAACCGTAAGAATGAGCTTGATGACTTCAGAAAAGTTTTAGTCAGAAAATAGACAAGTAGCCTCTGACAAAAAGGAGGGTTTTGCATAGGTAGGTCAGAACAGTATTTTTTAAATTTCAGAGCAGTTAAGTTTTGCATCTATCCTCCTTAAGGGAGGAATTAATTGGATATTAGAGTGGATTCTGAAGGATAGATGCAAAATTTAATAGGAAATCAAGGGTTTTTTTCATCCTTTTACAGTAATATTCAATTAAATTATGTAATAATAAAGCAATACAGCCAGCATAAACATTTTGGGGTACACAATGACTGTTGGCACATCAGCCATTGCTTTATTACAAACTGCCCTCAAAACTTAGTGTTTCAAAGCACTTACTTTTTGACATTTTTAATTAACAAATAATTTGCAATTGTATTTATATGGGGTACAATATGATCTTTTGATACCTCTATACATTGCACAAATTAAATCAAGATTAAATTAAGCTAATTAACATGTCTGTCCCCTCATCTACTTGTCCTTTTGTGCAGTGAAATATTTAAAATCTAATCTTTTAGCAATTTTGAAATATATAATGTTATTAAATATGGTCACCATGTGGCACAATAGACCACTAAAATGTTTTCTAGAACTAAAAATAGGACTATTTTCTATTTAACCGAAACTTTATATCCTGTGACCAAAATCTTCTCTTCACCACCTCCAGACCCCCTACCATGGATAATCACCATTCTACTCTTTGTTTCCGTGAGTTCAAAGTTTTTATTTTTGCATTTGTGAGAATACAATAAATATATGGTTATTAACTATAGTTACCATGTTATAGAAGAGATCTCCTGAACTTATTCCTTCTACCTAACTGAAATTTTATATCTCTTGACCAACATTTTCTCAACCCCTTCCTTTTCTTCCCACTGTCCTAGCCCCTGGTAACAACCTTTCTACTCCCTACTTTTATGAGTTCAACTATTTTAGATTCCACACAGAAGTGAGAACATGCTTTCTGTTCTTGGCTTGTTTCACTTGACATCATGGCCTCCAGAGTAACCCACATTGAAGGAAAGAACAGGATTTTCTTCTTTTTATGGCTAAATAGTATTACATTGTGTATATGTATTACATTTTCTTTATTTGCTCCTCTGTTTGTAGACACTTAAATTGATTCCATACCTTGGTTGTTATTCATAATGAGAAATAAACATGAGAGAACAGATATCTCTTTGACATACCAATGTAATTTCCTTTGGATATATACTCAGTAGTGAGACTGCTGGGTCATATGGTAATTTTATTTTTAGTTTTTTTTGAGAAACCTTCATACCGTTCTCCATAATGGCTGTCTAATTTACATTTCCATCAACAGTATACAAGGGTTTTCTTTCCTTCACATTCTTGCCAACACTTATCTTTCTTTATTGATAATAGCTATTCCAACAGGTGTAAGATGATATCTCATTGTGGTTTTAATTTACATTTTTCTTAAGATTAGTTACGTTGAACATTTTTTATATATTTGTATGTCTTCTTTTGAGCAATGCCTATTTAGGCCTTTTGTTCATTTTTAATTGGATTGCTTTCTTGCTATTGAGTTTTAAATACATTTTGGGTATTAATCGACCCTTTATCTGATATGTGGATTCTAAATATTTTCTCCTATTCCACAGGTTGTCTCTTTGTTGAGTTTTTCCCTTGGTTGTGCAAAAGCCTTTTAGTTTGATGCTCTGCCATTTGTCTGTTTTTGCATTTGTTGCCTGTGCTTTCAGGTTTATACACACACACACACACACAAATTATTACCTAGACCAACGTCATCGAGAGGCTCCCCTATGTTTTCTTCTAGTAGTTTTACAATTTCAGGTCTTTTAAGTCTTTAATTCATTTTGAGTTGATTTTTGTATATTGTGTAAGATAAGGGCCTAATTTCATTCTTCTGCATTTGTGTATGCAGTTTTTCCAACATCATTAGAGAAGGGGCAGTCCTTTCCCCATTATTGTTCTAGATAATCTGATCAACAACGAGTTGACTGTAAATCTATGAATGTATTTCTGGGCTCTCTCATCTGTTCCATTGAGCTAAGTATCTGGTTTTATGCCAGTACCACACTGTTTCATTACTATGGTTTTGTAGTATATTTTGAAGTCAGGTAGTGTGATGTCTGTAGCTTTGTTTCTTCTGTTTGTTTGTTTGAAATGGAGTTTCACCTGTGTTGCCCAGGCTGGAGTGCAGTGGTGTGATCTGAGCTTACTACAACCTCTGCTCCAGGGTTCAAGTGATTCTCCTGCCTCAGCCTCCCAAGTAGCTAGAATTACAGGTGTGTGCCACAATGCCAAGCTGATTTTTGTATCTTTAGTAAAAACAGGGTTTCACCATGTTGGAAGGCTGGTCTCAAACTCCTGACCTCATGATCCACCTGCCTCAGCCTCCTAAAGTGCTGGGATTGCAGCCATGAGCCACCAAGTCCAGACTGCTTTGTTTCTGTTTGGTTTTTGTGGGTTTTCTGTTTTTGTTCAAGATTCCTTTAGTTGTTTGGGGGTCTTTGCGGTTTCATGCACATTTCATGATTATTTTTATGTTTCTATATAAAATGTCATTAAAATTTTCATTGAGATAACTTTGAATCTATAGATCATTTTGAATAGTATGGACATTTTAACAATATGAGTTATTTCAATATATGAACATGGAGTATCTTCCCATTTACTTATATCTTCTTCAATTTATTTAATCAATGTTTTATAGCTTTCAGCGTGCATGTCTTTCCCTTTTGATTAAATTTATTTCTATGTATTTTATTGGGGTTTTTTTTGAGCTATTGTACATTAGATTATTTTCCTGATTTCTTTTTCAGTTAGTTAGCTGTTAGTATGTGGTGATGCTATTTATTTTCATATGTTGATTTTGTCTTCTCTAACTTTACAGAATTTGTTTCTTAGTTTCAACAGTTTTTTGGTAGATACCTTAGGTTTTATAAGATCATGTCATCTATAAACAGAGACAATTTAATCTTTGATTTCCAATTTGGATGCCTTTTGTTTTTTTCTCTTACCTAATTGCCCTGGCTAGGACATTCAGTACAGTGTTAAATATTAGAGGTAAAAGTGGGCATCCTTGTGTTGTGCCTAATTTTAGATGAAAAATTTTTAACCTTCCCCCATTGAATATGATGTTAGCTATGAGTCTGTCATATATGACCTTTATTGTGTTCAGGAACATTCCTCTATATCTGCTTTGTTGAGAGTTTTTATAAGAAAAGGGTGTTGAATATTGTAAAAATTTTTGGCATTAATTCAGGTGATTATACATTTTTTTCTTCTCCATTCTGTTAATGTGTTGTATCACATTTACAGAGTTGTTTTTGTTTAACTGTTCGTGCATCCCTGGGATAAATTCCACTTGAATATTGTGAATAATGTGCTGTTGAATTTACTGTGCTATTCAGTTCAGTTTGTCAGTATTTTATTTACAATTTTTACACATATGTTCATCAGGGATACTGCCTTATAATTTTCTTTTTTTCTTTTTTGTAGTGTCCTCATCTGGCTCTAACCTGATAATACTGACATCATAAAAGAGTTTAGAAATATTCACTCCTCCTCAATTTCATGAAAATGTTTGGGAAGGATTGGTAATAATTATCTAGATGTTTGATGTTTGTTAGAACTCAACAGTGAAGCCATAAGGTTCTAAAACGTTCTTTGATAGGAAGCTTTTTATTACTGAATCTAGCTCCTTATTCATATTTATCTGTTCAGATTTTCTCTTTCTTTATGTTTCAGTCTTGGTAAGTTGTATGTCTCTAGGAGTTTATCAATTTCTTCTAATTTAATTTGTTTCTGTATAATTGTTCATAGTAGTCTCTTACAACTCTTTGTATTTCATTGTATCAAATGTAATGTTCTGTTTTTCCCTTTTATTTATTTTAATCTTCTCTCAGAAAATAAAATTTTTAATGGCATTCATTGGTTTCAACATTATAGGTTATAATAAACAGGTATATTATATACTTCCTCAACCAAGATAATTCATTTAACTAGCAATAATATTTTATAATGATTGAATATAAGTAAATATGGTTATATGACTGGATGTGGCCAAAAATTCTTCACTTTCTCCACTGTAGATGTTATGGAATTGTTAAGTGACTTTATCACAAGCTATTAGGCTCTGAATGTAGCATGTTATATTAATGGTATAATTGTGACATCTTTTCCAAATTCATATAATTTATATTTACCATTGATATAAAAGGTAAAGCCTTTGAAAGAAACACTTACCTAGACCAATAAACAATTTCTTGAAGCACTACATCTAGTGTTAAATTTCAATGCTCACCTTCCCAAATCTCTAAGAGAATTCCAGGTGTGTCACATAATGGTCAATCTATTTTAATCCACATTTCTAATGATAGATATGTCAATGTAATTAAAGACATAAAACAATTCCTTGAAATTACCAATATGACCTATACTGAAGTACAAATTTAACAGCAGGTTGAAAGACTCGATGTTTGACTACTAGTTCTTTTAGTGTGTACTACTACTACTGATAATAACAATAATAATAAAGCCTTCGCAGACTTTATGGTTCACAAAATACATTCTCATAGTATATTCTTTTCTAAGTGATTGTGGAACTGTACTCTATGCCCAGCACTATTTTCTACTTAATAATGTCTCAGATTTGACCAGTGCTTCTTTCAAAATTAATCGTGTTAACTCTGATACTACCTGGAAGATCTGTTCCACTTCTGATTTTTCTTGGCAGTTCATAAATAATCTGCCTCATTCATGATTGCCTCTTAGAATGTCCTTTCTGTGTTATTTTTCAAATTTCTAGTTGTAACATCTGTTTCAACCCCCTCACAGCAATTTTTTGGGATTCTAGATTTCATCACTTATTGTGAATACCAACTGGACCATGTATAGGAAGCTTTGCTTTAAGAAATTTAAGCTGGCTGTGGTCCAGTACTCTGTTGATGATAATAACTCCTGACTTTAGAATTGTCTTTAATTACGGCTAAGCAGGAATGAAGTTAATTAGAGAATGTAATATACAATGAAAGGAAATAAACTTGGTGAGAAACTATTCTGCTCAAAATACTTTTAAACTTTTCAGAAAAAAATTAAAAGTTTTACTCAGAAGAATCACTAGGGGCAAAATCTAGATTTAAGACAAATGCAGAAAGCAGGATATAAAATATTTAGAGTCAGTGCTTAGGCAAGAATTGATTCAAAGTAAATTAAACCTTTTTAAAAAAAAAGCTTGAAGGAGGAAACTACAAATGATGTGTCTTCTGAGGGAGTGAGGGAAACATTTTTACTTATGAGGAATTGACTAATCTTAGGTTAGTCACAAGTTTGTGAGTTTTCATTATTATTATTATTATTTGGTCATCTGGATAGGAGAGGTATGAACTGTTTAGAAGTCACTTAAAATAGGTTGTATGTCTTAGGTAAATAATTAGGACTAGAGTGGATGTATTCATATATTCTATCTAATTAGAGCAGGCAGGAGTGATAAATGGAAAGCTTGCCAGTTATTTCTGCACCCTCTGAATCAAACTCTAGAAGCATTAGACACACCATAGGAACTTGTAAAATGCAAATTCTTAGGCTCCACCTCATATTCTTGTACCAAAGATTTGGGGTGAAAATCTAAAATCTGAATATTGGATTTTGAGACAGATGTTCCATGGAACACATTTTTAAAAAACACTGCTAAATTGTGTGATAAATTTATCATTTCATACTAAAACAAGAAAGAAAGCTTGTTTAAACAGTAAAATGAATAAAAATTACCATGAAATGTGAAATACGAATTTGCCGTATTTGCAAAAACTGCCAAAGTTTTGCAGGCAAAACAGCAGTGCTTCAAGTATTTATAAACAGATATTTGCATACATTGTGCAGTAGATATACACCCTATTTCTTTAATCATTAATTTTTAGTGTTAGAACCATCGAGAAAAATTCTAATATGTATAAATCTGACTTGTGCATGGCCACAGAATTGAATGTAGACTCTTGACAGGCCACCTGTGTTCAAATCCTGCACTATCGCTTAATAGATGAGTGGACTTGTATACATTTCTTAACCTCTTTGTGCCTTAAATTTCTCATCTGTAAAATGGGAATGATGATAATACCTCATGGAGACAATTGAGAAGAGTCAAGTATTTCATACGTATAAAATGTTTAGAAACTTTCCTAGACTATCATAAGCCCTCAATTAACAATTTATTAGTTATCCAGTAGGTAACTGCTAAAATAAATAAACTGATAGACTACAATAACATATTTGGGATAAATTGAAAACATTATTGCTTAGCCTAAAATGTTAACGCATAAGGAGAATAGAGAATAAAGTTAAAATTAGAGTAAAGGCTCTACTCTGATCTTAAGCATTAGCTGTCTCTCAAGTTGCTTACTAGTGCATTTTCTAAGTAATGTTTTCAAAAAATTCGTAATTGTTTGTCCTATTTTTAAAAGAAAATGAAAAAAGAATTGACTGGAAATAATTTAGGGATACTAGAGCAAACTTCTAATTTGCTTTCTTTCTGTGGAATCCTGTTTCTCGTGTTTTCTGTTCTCCCCACTACTGTATTTTCCTGAGGCCATGATTAAAGCAGAAAAATGTTTTTCACCTTTACCCTCTTCTTTCCTATATTCAAAAACAGTACAATTTTTATATAACTTCACTCATAATAAAATAGAAAACACAAAATTCACAAAACAGTGTTTCTTCCTTGGACCTATGGCCAAAACGTGGACAATTAGAAAAGTAAAGATTCTGAGACTCTGTGTGTTAAAGAAAATTAGCCTGACCATCATCACTTCAACTCCATGGTAGACTGTCCAGCTAGTGAGCCATACAGGACTCACAAGAGAGGATGTTCTTTATTAGAGTGCATATCTATCAACAGCAAAGCTCCAGTTTTGGAGCTAGGGTCTGACACAAGATTTCATATCACGGAGAAAGTCAAAGCAGAAGAGCCCTCAGATGTGGAGGCAAGATTCAGAGTGAGGTAATGGATTAAAACTCAGGGCAAGAAATCAGGCTCTCAAAAGAGAAGAAATCAGGCTCTCAAAAGAGAAGGAAGATCAATAACAAAAACCCACAGCAGTCACGTGGGGGTCATCAGATTCCGGATCTGGCAGAGGAGGCCAGTGGTAAGTCTAGATATGTGGGGCATCTACAGCTGTTGAAAGCTTCCTTCTTGAGTCTGAATTGGCTCAGAAACTAGCAAAATAGAGCCTCCAGTGAACCTTTCAAATAATAGATAGGTCCAGTGAATTTGGTTGAATTGAATGAAATACAAGATCATTTCTTCAATGCCACACTGCTATGCCATATTGTGATTCGGGTGATAACAAATTGGCCTTGCTGAGTAGAACAGCAAATGAATCTTGGAGAGGATAGTGCTAGTGAAGATCAACACATGGAGATAATAAATCACTAATGAAAGGGTTACTTGCAACTCAACAACATGTGTTTTATGTTACATAAAGCAGTTTTAAGAACTGCTAATTAACTAAAACAAATGAATTACTGAATGAAGTTTTCTAAAAAGGAAAATGCATTGTAAACATTATTTGTTAGGATGGACATAAAATATAAGATTGTTGCCCAAAAGACTTTTTATTCTAAGCTTTGTACTTTGGATGACTCGTTTTATTTTAATTTTATATCAGTTCAATGTTAAAGTTTATCATTTTCTTAGGACATAACAGTCCTCACGTATAAAAAATGTACATTATAATAAAATGGAAAATAACTCTAAAATGACATCTTGGATGTGGTAGAGATCTTTGCTTGCTTTCCTGATTTCTTCTTCAATATTTAATATTTTTCTAAAACCTGTTCTTTTGTACTAACTTAGTACCTAGAAATATAATTTTGACTATAACAATTCAAGGAAAACACTAAACTTTATGATACATTACTGCAGGGCTTGTCTCTTGGCAAGAAGCAGGAATGGTTGGCATTAACGAGAGAATGACAGTTCTGAAAGAAAGCCAGCTCATGGTATTATGAATCATAGAGCTCTAAAACATTTATAAATGAATGAAAAGGCTTGGGGCTGACATGAAATATGAGTCTCATTATAGCACTGCAATTTCTCCAGCAATGCCTCAGAGGGATATGACACCTCCCAAGAAAAGCTGTAAGACTTCCATTATATAATTTTTCTACTAGTTGGTTATGGTCAAGGCGGAATAGGTCTGTATCTCTGGGGTGCACATGGCAACATATCTCTACATATAAATGTTCCCATGGTAAAAATCCTTCAAGACTTCTTTCCTCTAGAAACCAAACATTACTGTTGACCTTCAAGAAATAATATGAGTCTCCAGCAAGACTTTTCCAATCTTTTCATTTCTCTAAGCAATATTCAGATAGCCTATAATGTGTCTATTGTTTTCCACTCACATGAGATGACAAAAACTCAGTAACATTAACAAAGATAGTTCCCAGGGCAAAGAAGCACAGGTTATTTAGTTAATTATAATTATTGTGCAAAGAAAAAAAAAGGATGATCAGTGCAAATGTATAGTGATCTTAGCATTCTAGATTTTCACCATCTTAAAGTAACTCAGGCTAACAAAACTTCACTTATAGGATGAATTGGGAAAAGGCTCTCTAAAATAACTAGAAGCCTGCATTATCAATAATTTCCATGAAACTTTTAAATTATTTTCAAATAAAAACTCTTATCAAAACACAAATTTAAGCAACGACAAGCCTCTTTACTGTCAGATTTTCCATTACATTTTTATGTGCAAATAAATATTTCTGAAATAACTGAAAAACTTATTAAGTTAGCTGTTCATATGGTAAGAATGCCTCCAAACATGCTCTATCTATCTATCTATCGATTGATCGATTGATCTTTCCATCAATAATCTGCCACCCACTGTAATTGGGACAAATATAGAATTAATATGATTCTAGTGTGTGACAGGAAAACTACTATAGGTTGTTAAATTTCTGTTCCTTTTTCCTCTTAGGTTGAGACGTAGACTTAAGATTTCAGCTTCCCTTACAGTGGGATGAGGTCACGTGACTGAGTTCTGGTCCATGAATGTGAGTAAAGGTGATGTTTGCCACTTAGAGTCTTGATGTATAAGAATACTCTTGGTAATACTTTTTTCTCAATCTCTTGCCTCACCAGGTGAACAAGAGCTGTCAGAAGACTAAGGCCTTAGAAAATGGGAAAGCTACAGGGTCAAAAGGATCCTGGCCACTGAATAACTGTATAGCTTTTTGCTGGTCCACACCGAAGGTATGTAACTAATAAATAAATGTTTCTTATGTTAAACCACTGAGATTTAAGAATTATTTGCAATAGTTATTAGCCTACCCTGGCAAATTCAAGCAAAACATAGGATTCCTACTAAAAGGTATGAAAAGATGAACTTAAAATCTTCTTGTTTAAGACACAGACCAAAATTGAAGATGCATTTTCTTTCCTTCCTTATCTATGTGTTGTAGGAATGTATCCTCAGAGATAAGTAAATTGTATTTATTAGAAAATAGTGTTCTTTAAAAGATAAACTGTTGAATTGAATCAAGAAATTCTTAGAAAAAAAGCACATTCAGGAAAGCGGTCTTGGCTGATACATAGGGGCACAGATCCAATTATTATTTGGATCTGATCTTCCCTCACTTTAGTTATCCCTGAGTCCTAGTTTTCTACTTCTGCCTCAGCCTCTCAGTCTTCTAGTCCCATTATTATTCTGGAGCATTAATATTCCATCTCTGACTGCACACCATCAGAATAGTCCTGTTTTCCATTTTTCTTTTCCTTTTTACTATAAGTAGAAAAGAACTTATTTTGCTGAATGGTGGCTACAATTAGTGTGTGTGGATTATCATGTTCATCTGGATTTGCTACACTAATCAGACTAATTTATAGACTACAGAATATGGAAGGTATTTTTCAGATGATTAATACCTACATTTTTTTCTTTGTGACTTATCAGTATAGTAGATCTAAATTCCTTGTATCAGACACAAAAGAAGATAAAGAGTAAAATAACATTTTAGTCCTGAAAATTGCCATAGAATATAAAGCTCCTTTTAAGTACATTTAAACCACAAGATATGAATCTATAAAGTACATTTATGTTTTAAGAAATGCATCTATAATGTCCCCAATAATTTAATAAAATTAAAGTAGGGTCATATTCTGAAATCATGGTTTCCTACACTTTTCTTTACAAAGAACTCTACTTGCTTTCCAAGAATATTTGCATCTCCCTAAAATTAATGTTGATGTCTGAATTTCTATGACCTCAGCATGTGACCTTATTTGTAAATAGAGTCATGAAAGATGTAAGTAGTTAAGATGAAGTCATACTGAAATAGGATAGGCTCCTAATCCAATATGACTGTCCTTATGAAAAAGGAAAAATTGGGGACAGACACACACAGGTAGAATACAATGCAGAAATGAAGGCAGAGATCAGGTGAGAGACAGCAAACAACCAGCAGCTGGGAGAGAGGCATAGAACAGATTTTCCTTCATACATCTCAGAATGGCCAAGTTTGATGATGCCCTGGTCTCAAACTTTTAGCCTCCAGAACTGTGAGATAACAAATTTCTGTTGCTTAAGCCTCCCAACTTGTGGTACCTTGTTTTGGGAGCTGGAGCAAATAAATAGACATTAAAAACAAGAGCCCTGGGCTCAGCACACTCACTGTGACTGTGCTATCAGAGTTATTCCTAAGACTCCCCCACTCAATACAAAAACAAAAAAAACAACAACAAAAACAGTGAATGATCTTGGTAGGCCCACACTCTGGGTATCTGAGACTTTTGGGGAAGAATGATATAATGTGATATGGTGGTTTTATGTTATGTAGATACAATCATTTAATGTCTCTCATTTACTAAGGGTCATCTGCACGCTAGCAATTGTTCAGGAAGTACGGAATTTAAAAAAGTGAAGATGTCTGCCCTCATAGAGCTAGCAAAAGGAAGACATAATAAACAAGTTAAAAAAAAGGAATAAAGATAACTTTGTAAAACAGTAAGGACATTGAACAAAACAAGAATAACATGACAGTGACTGGAGTGTTTTAAGGAAAATTGTCAGAAAAGACCTATGTAAGGAGGAAACATCTGACTGGAGGCCTGAATTATGAGATGGGGCCAGTTTTGAAAGGCCAGAGCAAGAACATTCCAGGCAAAGGAAATGGGGAGTGGCAAGGCCCTAAGGAAGAAACACACTAGGTACTCCAGGAACATGAAGACGACTCCGTGGCAGGTCTTAGTGAATAAGAGGGGAGTAGTAAAAGCTGAAGTTTAAAAGGCAGATGTCACTTTTGCTGAACTATGGCATACAGATTGGATTTCATTCAAAGTATAATGGGAAGACTTTAGGAGATTTTAAGCAGGAGCTAACCTGACCAATTTAGGTTTTAAAGAGCCAGACTTGTAGGAAATTAAGACTAAAAGAAGAGAAACCTTCTTTTGCAATAGTCAAGATGAGTGATGATGGTGAATCCAACCAAGATGGTTTCAGTGCACATGGCAGAAACAATAGGACTTGTAGTGAGGAGTGAGAGAATGAGAAGAATGAAAGATGATTGTAGAATGAAGCTTGACACATTTCATGGGTGGTAGTGCCATCAACAAGGTAGGGAAGATTGGGGAGAATCAGGTGATATATATCTCAAGGTTATCACTCACTAGATGATATACGGTCACAGGACTGGATACGATCATGGAAGAGGAGAGTGCAGTTAGAAGCAAGATGTGGCCCTTGTGCTGAGCCATGGAGCAAACAACATGTAGAGGTTTTCAAGAGAGAAAATCAACAAATCAGACTGAAAAGAAGAGCCTGTGAGGTGGAAGGAAAACCCAGCAAAAATGGTGTCATAACATCTATGAGATGGAAGAATATAAGGTGGAGGTCAAATGCTACAAAGTGGTTATTAAAATAAGGACTGGGAAGTACTGATTAGATATGGCAAATTTTGATATATATTATAAAATAACAAAAAATGATGCTCAGACATTTAATAACAGTGTAGTTGGTTTTGGTAAGCTGATGGTATGAGGAACCCTGCAGACAGGGAAGACAGGAAAATATTTAAGATAAGGGTTTTGTTAAAGTTCTAATTAAAGAGAGAGAAGAAACCACCAAGAAGGATATGTTTTTTTAAAAAAATTATATGTGTGTTTCTTTGTTTTGTTATGTTTCATTTTAGTAGCAATATTGAGAGATCCTTCCCTTTCAAGGAAACAAGAGTTATATTTATTTGAGGAAGTTTTTTTCCCTCTTTTTCTTGAAGAAATTAGATTGGAGAGACAGAATGGTCTCTCATAAAAATTTTGTAGATCAACTTAAGTAGTTGAAATGTTATTCCACATGGATGGAAAGATAATTTCATTAAGGAAATGAATTACATATTTTGATTCATATATATTCGCATAAAAATAATTTTTATAAGATTTTTTCAAATTCAGAAGTATTACAAATTCCTTGTAACACATTAAGCTCATTGAGGTTAACCTAACTGTGTGGTTTTGTCAACTTAAAACAACACATGACTGGATGTAACATAAAGGCCCTATCTTATCTACTCTGGAAGGTAGAATATTGAAGAATAAGAAAAAATATTTGAGAATTGACATGGGTTTCAGTAAAAAATGATAGAATATATCTGTATTTTTCTCACTCTTTGTTAAATTGAAAGATAACATTGTACGATTCTGTGTATAACATGATGTTTCGAAGTACCTATACATTGTTGAATAGTTATATCAAGCTAATTAATGATTGCCTTTTCTCACATAGTTATTTTTTGTGGTCATTTCTTATTGGTCATGAAATCCCAATGAAAGTGACTCAAGAGGCCGGGCACAGTGGCTCACGCCTGCAATCCCACCACTTTGGGAGGCCGACGTGGGCAGATCACAAGGTCCAGAGATCGAGACCATTCTGGCCAACATGGTGAAACCCTGTCTTTACTAAAAATACAAAAAATTAGTGGGGCATGGTAGTTTGTGCCTGTAGTCTCAGCTACTTGGGCGGCTGAGGCAGGAGAATTGCTTGAAACTGGAAAACGGAAGTTGCAGTGAGCCGGGATCGTGCTGCTGCACTCCAGCCTGGTGATAGAGAACGACTCTTAAAAAAAGAAAAAAGAAAAAAAGAAAATGACTCAAGAGTGAAACGTGCCATGTTACCTTAATGTGCTCTTGTTTGTCTTCTGTGTTGCTTGTATAACTTTAAAGTTTTTCAAAAATTTTTTTAACTTTGTGTTTTAGGGGTACATGTGTAAGTTGGTTATGCAGATGAATTGCATGTCATGGGGGTTTGCTGTATCTATTACTTCATCACCAAGGTAATAAACATAGTATCCAATAGGTAGTTTTTCTATTATCACTAAAGTTTTTAAACTGTGATCTCTAAATATCAGCTTTTCCAAAAACTAGGGTGAAATTTTCAGAATGAACTCAGATAATACATGGAAACAGATGAATTGCATTGCATAGATTGTTTTAAAAGTGTAACAGCCTCATTGTTTGGCATATAAAACCAAAAGCCTAAAATCGTGTTAACTTAGGTCTCGGAGTGAAACATAATTTAGCTAACATGAATACCTAATGCCCTGAGAACTTTTCACTTATCTCCTTTTCACTATGCTCTATAATGGCTTTCACAAGAAGCTAACTAAAAAACGAAAACGCGAACTCTTAGATTAGTTTTCTAACGGTCTTTAAGAGCATCATGATTAACTTCTACTTAAGTATATACTTTTGTAAGTATACTGGTGCTGACCACATACAATGTTGATTTCTTAGTACAATGATGTCTATCCTTGAATTATGAGTGCTATTGCTAAATTATTAGAAAAAGAATTTAGCTGAAATAATATAATTTTTAAAACTTTTCAGATAAAACATGCCACACACAAAAAAACATATTTTTCCCTTGGATAGGACCCCAAGTTAGGTTTAAGCATGTTTGTTTTACATACCTATGCTACTAAACACCTAGGTTGTATGGTACAGCCTACTGATTGCTCCTAAGATTTCAATGGGTTCAGTAGCTTACTGGGCTGAATACTGTGAGCAGTTGTAACACGTGGCATTTGTGTGTATCTAAACATAGAAAAGGTAGAGTAATCATATGGTATGAAAGACAAAAAATGGCATGCCTGTCTAGGGCACTTGCTGAATGGAGCCTGCAGGACTGAATGTTGCTCTGGGTGAGTCAGCAGTAAGTGGTGAGTTAATCTGAAGGCCTAGGACATTCCTGTACACCTCTGCAGACTTTACAAACACTGTACACTTAGGCTACACTAATTTGAAAACATTTTCCTTCTTCAATAATAAATTTACCTTAGCTTATTATAACATTTTTACTTCATAAACTTTCAATTTTTTTAAACTTGTAATAACACTTAGCTTATAACACACATTGTATAGCTATACAAAAATACTTTTATGTCCTTCTCTAAAGGTTGTTTCTATTTTTAAAATGTTTTATTTTTACTTTTTAATTTTTAAACTTTTTTGTTAAAAACTAAGACACAAACACACAGACACCTAGACCTACACATGATTAAGATCATCACAATCACTGTCTTCTACCTCCACATCTTGTCCCACTGGAAGGTGGTAAGAGCCAATATCACCCATGGAGTGCTCATCACCTATGATAACAATGCCTTCTGGAATACCTTCTGAAGGATCTGGCTAAGGGAATTTTGCAGTTAACTTAAAAAAAAAAGTAGAAGGAGTACACTCTAAAGCAATGAGAGAAGTATAGTATAGTGAACATAAACCAGTAATGCAGTCATTTATTATCATTGCCTACTATTATGTAATGTATATAATTTTATGTGCCATACTTTTATACAACTGATGACACAATAGGCTTGTTTACATCAGCATCACCACAAACATGTGAGTCATAATGTGTTCCACTGTGATACTGAGACAGCCCTGACGTCCACAGGTAATAGGAGTTTTGGACCTCCGTTATAATCTTATGGGACCACATTCTTGATGCAGTCCATCAGTAACCAAAATATCATTATGTGGCCCATCATTGTATTTGGTTAAATATCACTCTAGGTGTGTTTGTGAGAGTATTTCTGGATGATATTAACATTTTAATGAGTAGACTGAGTAAAGTGAATTGTCTTTCCCAATGTTGGTGAGCCTTATCTAATCTGTTGAAGGCTTGAATAGAACAAAAGGCTGAATAACAAAAAATTCACTCTCTGCTTGACTGTATTCAAGTTAGGACAGGTCTTCTCCTGCCTTTGGACTCAGACTCAGACTGGAACTTCCACCATCAGCTCTCTTGCTTCTCAGGTGTTCAGAGACTCAAAATGGAACCATATCATTTGTTCTACTGAGTCTCCAGTTTGCCAACTGCAGATCCTGGGACTTGCCAGCCTCTATAATCACACAAACCAATTTCTTATAGAAAACAAATTTCTCTCTCTCTCAATATCTCTCTCTCTCTCTCTCTCTCTCGTTCTCACTCTCGCTCTCTCTCTCTCTCTCTGTGTGTGTGTGTGTGTGTGTGTGTGTATGTATTTATACTCTGATTGTTTCTTTGAAGATCCTTGACTAATACAATGAAATTATTCATCACAAATAGAGAAGAGCAATGAAATAAAATGTCTATATTTACCACACTACCTTAAGTCAAAACCAATTTGAAATCATTTTTCTGATGCCTCAGGGTGCATTAGAAGTAACAAACTGGGCCAGGCACTCCTGTAATCCCAGGGGACTAAGGTGAGTCGATCACTTGAGCCTAGGAATTTTAGATCAGCCTGAAAAACATGGTGAAACTGCATCTCTACTAAAAATACAAAAAATTATCTAGGCATGGCAGCATGCACCTGTAGTCCCCACTACTTAGGAGGCTCAGGTGGGATGATCACCTGAGACTGGAAAGTCAAGGCTACATGCAGTGAGCCATAATTGTACCATTGCACCCCAGCCTGAGAGACAAGAGTCAGACTCTGTCTCAGAGACAGAGAGAGAGAGAGAGAGAGAAAAGAGAGTGAGCGAGAGAATTAATGAAATAATCATTAAGAAAACATTCTATATTTAAAAATGGAACCATTTTGTGAGCTGGTATTATTGTGAATAAGAATAAACTATGGCCAAAAAATACAAAACTGAAAAAGCAGTTACATGTAAATATTCATTTGGAATATGAACTGTAATTGAACATGTTGAAATAGAATTGAACTGTTTTTTAAAAAACTTCATATGTATTATTTTATATTAAGCTTTATCTTTATTGATGGTATCATACTGGAGTACAGTTAGAAAAAATATACCATTGTTTTTAACATGGCAGATGTTATTTAAAAATTTTCTGAACTTTGTTGAAAAAGGCAACAAACCAAAATAAGTATCTGTAGTTGTTAATGCCCTCTCTGTCAAATATTCATAGTTCTAAAAGCATAGGATGTTAATTTTCTTGCTGGACAAAGAAGAGAGATAAATGGAATGCCTTTCATGGGATGCAAAAATCACATGCACAACATTGATAGCAATAACTTCTAGTTTTCAGTGCAACTATAACAAAATTCAAAGCCTTTCTGATATTTTATGTTTTGGATGTGTTCTTTTTTTTTTTTTTTCTTTCTGTAAGCTCTGTCCATGGTGTTGAGAAATTTCATGATTCTTTATGTGGCCACTGATAGAGTCTGGAGTCTGTGATGCACAGCTCTATTTCTTTAGCTGTTTTCTGCTATACTAGCATAATATGAAACACTGTACTTATAATAATCTGTCTTGAATCATCTTGTATTTTTTAAAAATGAGATTTGCTTATTTGAAAGTACATATTTCTTTAGTTTATACATGTATTCTTTGCTCAGAAGTAAACTTCCTGTGGCCACATGCTGTATTAGTCCATTTTCACACTGCTGTAAAGAAATACCTGATACTGGATAATGGATACTTTATAAAGAAAAGAGGTTTAACTGACTCACATTTCTGCTTGGCTGGGGGCCTCAGGAAACCTACAATCATGGCCGAAGGAGAAGGGGAAGCAAGGCATGTTTTATATGCAGCAGGAGAGAGAGAGTGTGTACAAGAGGGGAAGTGCCATACTTTTACACCATTAGTTCTCATGAGATCTCACACTCTATCATGAGAACAGCAAGGGAAAATTCAGCCCTATAATCTAATCACCTCTCACCAGTTCCCTCCTCCAACATTGGGAATTACAACTCAAGATGAGAATTGGATAGGACATGGAGCCAATCTATATAATATGTGATCACCCTAAATGGAGGACCAAATAAGTACCCTCCTCAGCTGAACTGAAATGGCCCTATAATTCTAACAGGAAAAGAGAGAATAATTTCTATAATTCATGAAAATTTTGTCATAAAACACAAAAATGAAATCTTTCCCTATTGAGATTCCCCAAGTTGTTGTCTGCCAATGTTTAAAAAGAATTAAACTAGATAGTGACATGTAATTCAAAACTAATCTAGTGATATTTTACTAAAAATGTTTATTTTTCACAAAAATATTCTTGTTCAACTTTTAAAAGGATGTTAAGAGAATGGGAACATCAATATCAAACCAATAATTTTTAAAATTAGATGAAGTATTTACCTGACTTTAAATTATACTACAAGACTATAGTAACCAAAACAGCATGGTACTGTACAAAATAGACATATAGATCAATGGAACAGAATAGAGATTTCAGAAATAAAGTCACATGCCTACAACCGACTGACTGATCTTTGGCAAAGTCAACAAACATATGCACTGGGGAAATGACACCCTATTCAATAAATGGTGCTGGGAAAAATGGATAGCCATATGCAGAAGAATAAAACTGGACCCATACTTCTCATCGTATACAAATATTAACTCCAGATGGGTTAAAAACCCAAATGAAAGACCCAAAACAAAACTCTAGAAGAAAACCTAGAAAAAGCTTTTCTGGATGTTGGCCTAGGCAAAAAATTTATTACCAAGTTCTCAAAAGTACAAGCAACAAAAACAAAAATATATAAATATAGGCATCTCTGATCATCCTGTACATTTAAAAAATGTATTTTAAAATTTGAAAATTAATTTTAAGATTAGTTGAAAAAAACAACACTCAAATTAATAAAATGGAAGAAATGAGAGAACTATCTCAAATCACAGTTGAAAAATAAAAAAAGATAAAGTATATTTATTTAATAAATTTTATTTATTAAATAGAGCTAGAGCTGCCTCAATGAATTGCCACATATTTGGTGAGTTAAAGCAACCTAAATGTATTCTCTCATTGTTCTAAAGAATAAAATTCCAAAATAGAGGTGCTGGCAGTATAACCCTGCCTCTAAAAGCTCTTTAGGAGAAGGTTTCTTTGCCTCTTCCTTAAGGAGCTTCTGGTGGCTCTTTATGTTTCTTGGCTGTAGGTGAGCATCACTCTAATCTCTGCTTTCATCTTCATGTGGCTTTTACCCCTGTGCCTGTGTCTAAAATCTCCCTTTTCTCTCTCCCTCTTATAAAGACACCATTTATTGATTTAGAGCACTCTAAATCCTGAATGATCTCATCTTAAGATTGTTAATTAGTTCTGTAAATGTCATATTTACAGATAAAGTTACGTTCTCAGGAACTTTTGGGGGCCTATCTTTTGGGGGCCACTATTCAACCTATTACAATGTCTTAAAATAAGAGATCATAAGGAGAAAAAAACAGTGGTGAGCAATAAACCTTGGGTACTTATAGAGTGCTGAAAATATGCACTGTAACTTCTAAACAAGGACTTTTGAAATAGAAGACAATTTTTGGAATACTGCAAGGGAAATTCTAATAATAGTCTAGAGCTAAAAATACGGGTCTATCTCAGCAAAACCCAGGAGTAGAAGGGAGAGAGTTAAAGGAAGTGAAAATAGTTCATACTGCTCACTTGTTGAATGGAAGATAAAAGCAATGGGAAATAGAACATCTTGATGAAGAAACAGTTAGAAGCTTATTTTCGTCTATCAGAGAACTAAGTGCTAGATCATGAGTTCCAGAAAAAGGAGGGGAATTTTCTGTACTTTATAACAAGAGGAGAGAAGGACCTGTGACAGCTTGGTCCACATACTCTCCACACCAAAAAGGAAAGCAGCACTACGAAGTAAATAGTAATAAAGCATATCAAATATGTCATTAAAATAGCCCTTGTGCCAAAAGTATTATACAAATTAAATGCAGATTTTAGGCAGGGATTTTTAAATTAATAATAGATTTTAATAATCTTAGAATTCATATGAAAGGATAAATGTCCCAGGGAAGAGGGAAGACCTTACTTATCTATCAAGATATATATAAAACCACTAAAATCAAATATGGATACAGCTGCTGTTAGAAAAATCTATCAGAGGAAGAACATAGAAATTTGATAATATAAATCCCAGAATGCATGAGAAGTTAATAATGCAAGAAAACGGGTACTTTGCCTTTTGGAAAATGTATTAAAGGATAATGCACAATTGCCTATCTACTAAAAAGAAAAGCTGAGCACATATCACACAACATACTCCAGATTTAAATATAAATAAAATATGGGAATGGGGGAGACCATAACCAAGAATATAAAACTCAAACTATAATAAAGAGACGTACAGAATATTTAGTAATATAGCAATAATACTATAAACAAAGTGGTAAACAAATAAGAAAAAAAATCACTTCCAGAATAAAAGAAATATAAATAATAAAGACATATATGCTTTATTTATTATATTTATTATAAAGAGGACTCTACATATTGACCAGAAAAACAAACAACCCAATAGAAAAATAAGTAAGGGATATCAATAATTAATTTCCCAATATTGAAAGGGATGTAATTAAAAGAATATTTATTGTACAGGTGGCATAAATGGGAACTATTACAAAATCTGTGGATACCACTCTGGTACTATCTACTAGATAATTTCACATAGCCAGCTTACTCTTAGAAATCTACCCCATTAAATAAATGCCTAGTAGGTAAGTGTTATAGATTGAATTATGTCCCACCAAAATTCATATGTTGAAGCCCTAACCCCCAATGTGATGGTATTTGAACACGGGGCCTTTGGGAAGTAATTAGGTTTAGATGAGGTCATGGGGGTGGGCCTCTCATAGTGGGATCATTGCCCTTATAAGTAAATACCAGAGAGTAGAGAACTCTCTTGCCTCTCTCTCTTTTTCTTCCCCCTCTAGTTTTGCAGGTACTGAGGAAAGGCCATATGAGCACACAGCAAGGTGGCAGCCATCTACAAGCTAGAATGAGAACCCTCACCAGAACCCAACTATTTTGGCACCCTGATCTCAGACTTACAGCCCCCTCGAAGAAAATAAACTGTGAAAAATAAATTTTGTTGTTTAATCTACCCAGTATCTGCTTATGGCAGCCCAAACTGACTTAACACAATAAGAATGTATGACGAGATATGTCTGTTGCAGTCTAGTTTGTGATGGAAAAAAATCTTGAAAAAAATTAAATGCTTTATAAATTATAGTACCTCCACATCATGAAATACTTAGCAGCTATCCAAAAAAATGATAGTTATTATATTAGAAGCATATGACTGAATTGGAGAGATTTATAACAGGGAATTTTAAGTGTAAACAATCTAAACAGTAGATATTTTCTAATTTTTTGAAAATACATATTACTATATGTTTTAAAATATATGGTAATAAAATAAGTAAAAAAAAATTCCAAATGTGATTTATTGTCATCAGAGAATATTAGTAGATACCCTATAGTTTGAGAAAAATTGAGGTAAGATATATTAGGTAAAGTACATGTTAGGTTATCATAAAACCATTTCTAGTTTGCAGAGAGAGAAAAGGAAGAACAAGGTGAAAGACCTGTAGATTAGTGAACTGCACTAGAAAACAGGATGGCATGTGCCATCAAATTGAACATAAGCATATGACTCAGCAATTTCTCAACTGGATATAAACTCTAAATGAAATCATGCCGTTATATTCCAGGATACATATATATAAATGTTAACGTTCACAGCACCATCTTGGCAATTGTTAAAACCTGCAATAATTCAAATACCCATCAGGAGTAAAATGGATCATCGAAATTTAATATGTTCATATAATTTAATTTTACCTAGCAGTGCTTTTCATCATACCGCAGAACTACCTCAAGGGCTTGCAAAAAAACACTGCTGCTCTCTATCCCAGAATTTCTGATTCGGTAGGTCTGTGATAGAGATTTCTAACAGCAGCAGGCTGATGCTGGTGGTCAAAAACCAGAGTTTGAGTATCATTTCTATAAAGTAATAAAAGTTAAAATCTGCAGCCACATCTGACAACAATAAAGCTAACAAACTAATGAACAGAAGATAGAAGACATACCTTCAAACTATATGTATTATAAACTAATTTATATAAAATTCAAGTATGCACAACTCAACTGTTTTAGGGATAGAATCATAGGTGGTAAAACTAAAGAAAAGTATGAAAATAATTTTCACAAAAGTTGGCATAATGATTATCTCTGGGGATATGGAATGAGATAGAAACATAGAAAAAGTCACATTGAGGGTGTTGAGTTCAGAAAGCATACTTTTTCTCTGGGTAATGATTATGTAAATGTTGACATTATAATTATTTTTCTGTTCTTTATTCCAGTTATTTCTTAATCTGTATGTTTATGCAGTCTTCCACTTTTATATCTTACTTTAACAAATATCAGATACAAAGCAACAATATTTTTACACATATTGGCCTGTATATAATTGTATGAACAAGGACCAAGGTATGGAGGATATAGATGCCAGTCATTAATATTGATTTTTTTGGGCAAGTAGGAGTAAGAAGGTGATATGGTTTGGCTGCATCCCCACCAAATCTCATCTTGAATTTTAATTCTACAATTCCCACGTATTGTGGGAGGAACCTGGTGGGAGGTGAGTGAATTATGGGGGTGGGTCTTTTCTGGAGTTCCCACTGTTCTTGTGATAGCGATTGAGTTTCATGAGATCTAATGACCTGAAAAGGGGAAACAGTTTTGCTTGGCTGTCATTCTCTCTCTTGCTACCACCATGTGAGACATGACGTTCACCTTCTGCTCTGATTGTGAGGCCTCCCTAGCCGCGTGGAACTGGGGAACTGGAAGTCCAATAAACAAACCTCTTTCTTGTGTAAATTGCTCAGTCTCAGGTATGTCTTTATCAGCAGTGTGAAAATAGACATTAGCTCGTCAGGCACTGTCTTTGGTCTACTTTCTTAATCCTTTCTCTTCTTTTGTTAACAAAGTGATATAGCATATATTTAAAAGTAAATGAACCCCTAATGTTTTCTTCCTTCCTTTTTTGCTGAAGATGTAATTATACCAGAATTAGTATAATTATTTTGAGTACTTACGTTCGTTTAATAATTACAATAGCTTCATACATTCAGCACAACTACTGAGCTGAATATGAGCCAATTACTGTGCCGAGGTCAGAAAGGTGAAAAAGAATAGAGTTCTGACACTTTGAGCAGCACCAGATTAGAGGGTGACTGGCTTTAATCAAATGTTGAAGCAATTAATGGTAAAAATAACACTCTCTAAATGTGAGCCCCATTTGAGTGAACAACCCAGAACTTGGCCAGGTGAGTTGGGATGCATTTTACAAGCAAGGTCTCCAGTAATTAATGTATAAACTCAAACTCAGTAGAGTGGCAACATTGTCACTCTGGGGTTTTTTTTTTGTTTGTTTGTTTTGTTTTGTTTTGTTTTTTGAGACAGGGTCTCCCTCTATCACCCAGGCTGGAGTGCAGTGATGTGATCATGGTTTTCTGCAGCCTCAACCTCCTAGGCTCAACAGACCCTCCCACTTCTGCCTTCCTGGTAGCTGTGACTACAGGTGCACACCACCACACCAAGCTAACTTTTTTGTATTCTTTGTAAAGACAGAGTTTCGCCATGTTGCCCAGGCTGGTGTTGGATTCCTGGTCTCAAGGGATTCACCCGCCTTAGCCTCCCAAAATTCTGGGATTACAGGTGTGAGCTACCACTCTGGGCCAGACTTAGAGACATTAAAATCATTACTCAAACCTATATTGCTAACAAGTCATCACAAGAATTCAGAGGCTCGCTTAACAACAGTACCTTTGCTATGAACCTGAAATGTTGTACACTTAAGTTTACATTTTACCCAACATATGATCTAGTCAGGTTGTAATCATCATAGAACTGTGTCTTTTAGAAGGAGGTTGACAAAATAACCATAAAATATTTCAAAACATATATATATATATATATTATATATATATATATATAAATGTTTTTTTCTTCCTTAGTAAGAATTTACTGTTCAATTTGCTTATAGTCTCTGATCTCTTTGGTTCCCTCTTCAAACAGTGGTCAGAGTTGGGTTATCTACAGAAAGGTCAGATTGTGTTTTGACTTGAGCATTTACCAACTAAAACAATTAAATAATATAAAAATACTAAGTAGTCTCTAGCATGTGGCAAGTGATCAACAAATGTTAATTTCCTTTCCCCTTCTTTTCTCCAAACCTCTATTTCTTGAAAATAAGAGCAAAGTGCTTTGGATTGATGTTCTATGTCTTTGGATGCTTTGATTCCCCACCCACCTCATCTACCTTTCTAAGCTTACTTCTAATATATCTTGCCAAGTTCTGTGGAGCTTTGTTCACTCTTTAAACTGCACCTTCATTTCTCTCCTCTGGTCATGTTCCAGCAGCTTCCTCAGCCCAGAATGTCCCCTCCCTACTTTGCCAGCAATTAGAATTGTATGCAGTCCTTAAGATAAAACTTCAGTACTGTCTCCCTTCCTTAATCAGTTTGCAGTTCAGACCTTTCCAAGTGAGTCATTCTTTCCACATTCCTGACTTTTTGTCATTTTTCTGCTTCCTTGCAGAATTATAGTTCCCATAAATTGCTTGTATCTCTATCTCCTGCCTTGCTAGAGAGGAGATGTTAGACAACAAATGCAAAACCCTAAGTACAAGTACCATATTTTATTTCTGGATTCCTCACTACAATATAATTAAATTGAAGTGACTGGCATATGTTTTAACAAAATACAAACATTTATTATCAAGTATTGATTCAGCCATGTGTCTAGTAATGTTCGGTTTGTAACTACACGTGTGTTATGGAACATTTCTCCTTCCATCCCTTTTATTCATTCCCTCATATATGTACATATAAAAATGTACACATATCCATTTGTATATACTAACATGGATACATATCTGCCTCCTTCATTAGATGCAGTTTGTTGCACATAGGGGATTATATACATATGCATTGGTCCCATCCCAATGCAGAGTACTGGACTTTGCATCTGGTAGATACTCTAATTATTTGATTATTTCACTGAATCAACAAACAGCTGTATGGCTATATGTGAGGGCTGCACTAGGTGTTTGGAATATGATAATGAAACAAGACAGACACAGTTTCTGCAGTTAAGAAACTGTGTCAGTCCTGGCATTTTTCTTACTCTAAAATAGTGCACACGTTTTGAAGTCTCTTTCATCTTTTTCCTTTCATTTTACCCAATCAACAATCTGTCACTAGATTGAATATTATTTGCTGGCTCTGAAACCTGTCACTAATGCAACCTTTATCCTTAATTTTCCAACACTCTGATTACTTTGTATCTGTATAAATTCAGCTAATCTTTTCCAAAATGAATTATGGGGCTTTAGTTTCTCCCCTAACCATATCTTTCATTTTGATGACTGGCAAATCTACCTGAAGTACACAATGCTGAACATAAGAAACTTAGAATGATTGACTGATGGGTTGATGTCAACCTCACCATACACAATGTCTCCTTACTCTATTATATAACATTTATATTCTTCTGTCCAAATTTCAGGGACATGGATAATCTAGTCCTGCTCAATTTATACTTTATTACTGCCCAGTTACTGACTAGTCACTTTGCTGTCCAAACACAACATGCTCATTCACTCAATTATATGACAGATATTTTTCAATTCATGCCTTTCTGCTCTTGCTTATTGCTGATTCACTAAGAAAGTCACCCATATGAAATATCTTTCCTTTTGTTCATCCCCTCCCTAAACCCAACAATCTTTCTCAGTTCTAGTCCAGAACTAACATGTTTATGAAATCTTAGATCAATCTATTCTATACTATCTCTCCTTTTTAGTAATTTTGTGCCACAAAGCTTGTTATTTCTTTGAGTTTTTGATTTTTAACATTTAGGTTTGTCGTCTCAATCAGATTACACATTTCATTACTTAATTCTACCAACCTCTCTAGGGCATCTACCATGTGTCAGACACTATGCTAGAGGCTAACTATTAAAATATGTCTGAAACACAGTCCTTGACTTTTCGAAACTTAAGTCTGGAGAATGAAAGTTTCAGATACATGATTATTTTAATAGATTATAATGTGTGCTGTTTTTGAATTCTTTTACCAGAGGTCATATCTATTTGTCAAGAGTAGCTCATTCTACACATAATATACTGATGGACATATAGTATGCCTTGACTTATAACTACATCTGAACCACATTCATCTTACAATATATTCTGAATTTATAAATAATTCCTAAGTTGTTACCATTTTGAAAGATGAAGATAAAATATTTATAGATATATAAAAATATCTGATTACCTGTAGATAATTACACATTTTATTTGATTTATATAATAGCATGAAAGTCACTGAATTGAGCAAACATAGGCAATCTTAATAACAAATGTAGTAACATATGTATCTTTGCAAAAATAACCTTGAATCAGACTGTTATGGGATTAGTAAGAATTGTAAGAAGACCTTACCTTTCCCTATTGACTAAACTGTCTGCTGAATTATAGACATTTCACAGCATAATAATACTTTAAGTAGGTAAATAAACCTATTGATTTTTTTTTGTTCTCCTGCATACATAGCAGGTGTAACAATAAATATTGGCTCATGATGACAGTAGAGATGTGGTTTACAAACTATTAGCAATAATTGGGAAAATATTTAAAATTCTCTTATGGATCTAAACCTTTCAATTTAAGCATGACATTTGGCACTCAAGTGATACATGTCTATATTTATTGTACTATGTATATATTTACTATCAATCTGGGAAAGACTCCATTACTTATTTCAGAATCAAGCTAGGTTGTGGATTTAATTTCTTTGGAAGTCACAACAAATAAACTGACATGAGGTAGTGTGGACAAACCACTTTTTGCTTCACATCAGGAATTAGGACTCACTTTCCCTTTTTTGAAGAGAGTGCATACATTCATGCAGTCTCTTCTGCTGAAAGACAGGAATTATGGAGACACAAATAGGTTGCTTGTGACAATGCAGACTATGGGAAAAATTAGAATATATGAACTTCCAACTGAGCTGATTTTACTAATTTTAATCTCCAGTCCACTAATGATGGACTTCAACGTTTAGAAAAGGTGGGCGAGAAGCCAACAGGAGATGTGTCTTGAACTATGTTTGGTTCATAGACACATACATATTCTAATATTTTATAGCAAATATATATTTAATAATTAGCTATACTGTTTTTTATTTATATATTTCTTTCCTCTGGGTTATTTTTTCAAAATGTATGACTCTATAAATTTAGAATTCCTCTAACTTTAGAAAGCAGTAGTTTTGAACTGCACAGCTAAGGTATATTAACTTTGGCCATGGTGGCCCTCATCATGCCCAGCTAACATACTAAGTGATATTCATGTACCAGTAAAATATCAGCACTTATAACAAGTGAAAAAAAGAAGTAAAATATGGAATATTCTTCTTTTATATTTCTATTAGTAACTTTCTTATATTCATTTTATAATTTCACTTGTTTTGGAAGTCAGGTGCAGAGAGCTGGATTCATTATACCCTTCATTTCCTCACACATTATCATCATTGGTCTTTGGAGAACCCATCCAAGCTTCTCTCAGCTAAATCACCAGCAGTTCAGGAGAATTTCCTTTCACCCACACCTGCACCATCACTTGGTAATATCCAACTCTCTACGTTTGTCCATGTGAAGAGCGAAATAGGAAGAGAGCAATTTTTACCTGAAATTAAGGTGATGGACCTTGACCCTAAACAGATTTTGTGGCACATGGAATTTGAGGGTGATCAATTAATGTGAGAAAAAATTTTAACAAATATTTCATTTCTAATTTTTAATGAAATTTTCTATATCAAAAGGATACCCATAGTGAAAATGGAATTTAGGCATTCCTAGAAAACATGTACCTTTTATTTTTTGGTCAAAGACTCATTTCCACATGAGTACTTTTCTTTTTTTCCTTTTTTAATTGCAAGCAGTTTAAAGTAGGGATAAGTTAATTTAATGGACATTTATCTACTTTATTGATATTTGAAAATTTGTAGTGACCATATGAAAATAAAATAAATAGAAATAACAATTATATAGTTTCTAAAAGGAAAACCAAATTAATAAAGCAAAAGTCTTTATTTTTTTTTCCTCAAAGTTCTTTTCTGTACAGATACTGGTCTTGAAAGCATAAGAAAATGAGGTGAAATGTTGTATTTTAAAACTTAAACACAATCAGCAAGAGATTTTAATGCATTAAAAGTGCCAACTAGAAAAATGCTTTAGATTTTAAAATAGCTACTGCATGGCAAGTAATTAGGAAAAATAGTTTGCAAGGAGTTATAAAGACAATTATTTAATAATGAATAGAAACAACTATCTAAAATGACTCATTTAATTGGTTTGACATTTGAAACCAAAACTCTAAAGAATGAGAATTTTAAATCACTCTGTGATTAAAATAGAATTTAGGCTTCTCAACTAATTTAGCTGGAAATTATTAGAAGTATCTAATTGCTATAGGATATAATGAAGTTAGGATTTGTGTTTTCATGAATGGAGAGAGAACAAAAATTGATTTGTAGCCAAAAATGATTTACTGTGTAACTGTGATCAACTCTACTTATCCAATGACTAGTTCTGAGAGACAATATTTACAATTTTGTTTTATTAGTTGACCCATGACATTAAGCAGCAAGTTTTTCTTTCTTTTCTTTTCTTCTTTTTTTTTTTTGTTTTTGTTTTGAGACAGGGTCTTACTCAGTCATTCAGGCTGGAGTGCAGTGGCACAACCACAGCTCACTGTAGCCTTGAGCTCCCTCAACTGAGGTGATCCTCTCACCTGAGCCTCCTAAGTAGCTGGGACTACAGGCATGTGCCACCACTCCCAGCTAATTTTTGTGGTTTTTGTAGATATGGTGTTTCTCCATGTTGCCCCGGCTGGTCTCAAACTCCTAACCTCAAGTAAACCTCTCTGCCTAGTCTCCCAGGTGCTGAGATTACATGTATGAGCTGTACTGCCAGGCCAGTAAGTTTTTCTTAACCTGTTTTATGGTATATTGGGGGTCAGGGGGATGGAAACAACTTAAATTTCTTCTTTCAGATCTCTATAGGTTGATGATGGTCTGAAGATTTTTAGGCAGGTATAATCAGTGTGTAAAAACTAGTTTCTAGTATTCTACAAATACTGCAGGAAAAGTGCCAGAAGGAAAAGGTGAATTTGCTGTATTTTATTATGCTAATGTAGCTGCAGGCAAATTCCATTTCAAACTGAGGCCAAAGTGCCAGATCAATGAGGAGGAATCCTTCTGCAAGGCAAGAATCATCACTTTCTAACATCAGTAAGCAGAGGCTATTCCTTACTCAGCAGCCATTATAAAATAAGACAAAAAAGGAAATTGACATCATGAGATGCCGGCCTTCCTCTCTACTGTTCTATTTTCATTCCTTTCTCCTCATTCTCTGAGGAGAAAGGGAGAACTAGCCTGTCATCAGGACTGATCCCTTTCCCTCTTATATGAACCAAGAGACTAGAAAGGATGGCTGTCTGAAAACACTTAGCCTTTCAGGTCTTAGCTTGAATTCCAGGACAAGAACAAAAAATTTATTTAACATTCTTTCAGGAGAGAAAGATGAGAAAGATCTGAGAATGACAATAGCTTGATTAGCAGGAACAATTCATGATGCCAATAATAAATATATTTTTGTAGTTTATAATAGAAAGGATAGGAGAAAAAGTCAGAGTGAGATCTATTAGCATTCTGAAACTTTACCATAGTAATAGATAGCACATTCGGCACTTCTTCATTTCCTAGTAAGAATATGGGTTGAATTCAGAGTTCCTTGTATGCTAATAAAAACGATTTTGCAGTTTCATATGGTTACAGTGACATATTGCAGTGGACACCTGAGGGTAAGCATACACAGAGAAGGGAGGATTGTTCAGTGAATTTTAAATATGAGGTAGAAACTACCTAAACTATCCCAGTAAAATGATGCAAAGAAGAAACAGTACAAGCCCCGTGAGATAACACGAAATTACTACTGCCAGGGAGGTGCGCTCTTCGTATTTCTCTGGAAGAGAGAACCTGCTGTGAGGAGTACAGTTAGCTCACAGCATCCAGCAGCTGCACCGTCAGGATCTGCTGCATCTTGGATGCTGAGACCCTGCTCTCCCCAGGACATCTCCAGCCATTGACTAAGCATAGCAGCCATTTCTGTCCAAGACAGGACTCCTCTAATGGAGGAACTATTGCTCTAGTAATCCCCCTTGGCCTGGCTGAGACTTTCTGAGATCTATAATGCAGTTTGAACTTCTTATCAAATCGTTCTTTCCTCTCTTTTCACAAGTGGCAGGCATGCCTTGTGTCTGAAGACTCTCCTTGCCTGCTCCTGGTTCCTCTTCCCAAGCATTTTTTCCCAATAAATTTCTGGCACTTCATATTCTGCTTCCTGAAAAGCTTTCACAGACACAGGTGATGGTCTGACAGTGCTTATTTTGTCAGAAGGAAAGAGTAGCAGAAGGTTCTTAATGATAACGTTAAAGCGGGTATTTATCATTTCAGTGCCCAATCTAAAAACCATGTCTGAAATTTTCATGTCTAGCAGTGTGATAGACTAGATATATCAATCACCTTTTGTACTGAAAATTAAAGAGCTGGATAAATTATTTTTAAATACGCTCTTAATTCCACCAGTGACTTGGCATTTAGAAAGAAAAACTCAGAGACCAAAACCCAAGTTAAAGTGGGAACTTAAACACTTAAAGCTAGCATTCATCGTGAGGATATCTGATAGACTTTGTGAACTTGATCTTTTATTTAATGACCATTCAGGATATAGGAGAGGTCAAAAAGAACCAGCTGATAAACTCAGGGCATGACGTAGTTAGGAAGCAATGTTTTCACATAAAGCCACCACATTATAAGAGTAAACAGGAAATAAATATGCCACAACCATTCTGCCAGACCCGTAAAAGTGCCAAGGATTCTAACAAAAGTTGCTTCTCTCAAACTCTGGTGATAAATTAAGAAGAAAACATCTGTCCTAGAAAATGTGTAATGTAAGTTCAACACTACAGCAGGTTGAATAAAAAATTCAATGTTGTGGCACATTTTTGGCCTGAATTCCCATTGATTTAAGTGTTTGAAAAGCCTTGGGTCACAAATTTAATATGAGTTGGTCCCAAGTTAATGCTTCTAAGTGCTTTGAAGAACCAAACACAAAATCTTCAATAAGAAATGCACCAGACCTCAAAAATTCTCACAAATAATGTTAGGTGGTATGATATCACAGTAAAAAGTCACAAACAAACTGGGAAAGCCACCATGTCTAAGAACTTAGAGAAACGATATACTATAGAATAAGAGCAGCAAAGACTCATGACATATTATCAAATAGAGAATATAGAATTCTTTTTTAACAAGTTTGCAGAAATAAAAGAATGTTTTGAAAGATGAATAAATAGCAAGGATCTATGCAAAATTCGAGTGTATCTTTCAGTAAACAAAATTTAACATCCAGAAATAAAAGAGACAGTAACTGAAGAGAAGGAATGAATGAAAAGGTAAATCTGAAGAAATCAACTGGAATACAGCATAGAGAGAAAAATATAAAAAGACGTGACATGGAAGATACTCATCATGCAAAAATTTAGAGTGGAAGCAGAATAAAAATGAAACAGATAAAACATTTGAAAAGTTAATGGTGGAGGATTTTCTGGAACTTATGAATAATATAAGATTTAAGATACACCACAAACCACAAATTTATCTTTGGTTGAATTGAATAATGTTGGGTAAATAAAAGAACACTTCTTGCAGATAATTATTATTAATATGAAGTACATGAAAGATAAAGAGATTTTAAAAGAAAAGAAAACCGTCTTCAAAGGATTGACAATTAGAATGATGGCTGATTTCTTTTGCGTATGTTCATTGCAGCACTATTTACAATAGTAAAAGACATGGAATCAACCAAAATGCTCATCAATGATAGAATAACTAGCCCCAGATAGATTAATCTGAGTCCTACCATACATTCAATAAACAATTTCAGATTTACACAGACAGTTGCAAAGTATAGGAAACAAGAAGTTGATTACATCTTATTTTCTGATGCTAGCATGATGGGTTAAAATTTGATAAGTGCAGTGTGAAAAAGGAAAACATTAGGATCATTTCACTTGTTGAATAGGAATGTAAAAATCTCAAACAAAATATTAGCAAATTAAATCCCTATGTCTAAATGATATTTGATATTCAATATTCATTCATAGTAACTTCCTTAACAAATTGAGAATAGAAAAGATAAAGTATACTTTTTAAAAATTCTTACATCAAACATTGCGATAACAATCAATAGCAAAAATTAATTGAAAATATGTACTGTACAGTCAAAATAAAGACAGTATTACTCATCATTAGCAACTCTAGTAAATATTATCCTAGAAAAACTAGCCAGGGCAGATTTTGTATAGAAATTTCTGATTAAGAGACATTAAAGGATATTTAAAATAAATAAACAGATATTCCATGTTCATAGATTGGAAGATGTAGTAGCTACTCTGATGCTTCATCTGTATCTGCTCTTTAGGGCCATGATAGTTAATTTTAGGTGTTGACTGGATTAAGGATATCTAGATAGTTGGTAAAGCATTATTTCTGGGTGAATCTGTGAAAATGTTTCCAAAGAAGATTTTATCGTGAATCAGTTGACTGAGTGGGGAAGATCTGCCCTTATAGTTGATGGATATCATATTGTTGACTGGGGACCCAATGGAACAGGAACAGGATTGGAAAATTTGCTTTTTCTCTTGGAGCTGGGACACGCTTCTTTTCCCTTGGACATCAGAACACTAGGTTCTCTAGTCTTTGCACTTGGCACTTGCACCAGCAACTACCTAGTTTCTCAGAACTGGAGGCTTCCTTGATTTTGAGGCCTTCAGACTTGGGCTGAGCAACATTCTGGGCTTCCTTCATTCTCCAGCTCTCATGCAGCCTATCATAGGACTTCCAGCCTCCATAACCATGTGGGCCAATTTTCCTAATAAATCCCTTCTCATTTATCTATGTCTATATTCTATTGGTTCTCTCTGGAGAATCATGACTAATATAGAGACTAATATACCTATTTGCAGCTGCTGTGAATATTAGCTTCCACAGCTCACAGCTCTATCCCTTTTACAAATTGCCCTTTGCTGCAGGAAATTGTCTCACTCAAGTTTATGTCCCTTCCCAGTAGGCAGCTACATCAATAACTGGCTGATATAGGTATTCAAAGACCCATCCCCCTGCCTCAATTAGAGACAGTTTTGAAGACTATTCTGACTGTAGAGATCCTGATAGCATTGATGAGGCTTTAGTTGCAATTGTATTATGTTGAAAGAAATTGCAGTTTTGGAACTGAGATTCATGATAGCAATAGGAATAATAGGATTCTGAAATAACAGAAGACAGGTGGCACCATTTGCATGCCAGAAACAAATTAGACATAGTTATTTTAATAAGGGGAAATTTGGAGTGGCTGCCAGAGGGTCCCAACCTAAAAAGAGCTATGGTAACTGATAATAGATCATGATGTTTCTAGAGGCAAGATGAATATAAAGCTATTGATTAATTTTTATAATTAAAAAAATTAAGAAATGGTTATTAGAAGCACAAGAGCAGCTCTACAATAAAAAGTCTTTACTTTTGTACTTGTTCCTGGGCCTCAGTCAGTTCTCAAACTTGAAACTCATGATGGAGAACATGTGGACAGAGTATATGGACATTATGGGCCGGATTTATCCAGACCCATCAAATCATGAGATTGGATGGACACAGCAGCAATTCATTCTAAGATATATACGATATCAAGGTTTAGGCAAGAACAGAGCCAGAGTAAACTTCAGATGCAGGGGGTTCAATATGGTCAGTCATCACTACTACTCCAGGGGGCAATAAATAGCCAATGTTTGACTGATGTTGTGCTGTGAAGCCCTAATACACTTGTTTCAATTTGGTACAGTTCTGAAAAGCCATTTCAGTTTCCTAGTTCCCATTAACACAGGGAAGAAGTCTCACTGGTGCATAGGGCTTAAATATAACCTCAACAAAATACTGATGAGACAATAATTCACTCTGTCCCAAAGGCAACTCTTAGAATGTCAGGCTTAAGAATGAAATCATCACCATTCTCAGCAGTCTAAAAGGATGTGTACACACCCAAGACTGTGGCCTCTGTGCAATAGTCAAAGCAGCAGCCTCCAAGCTATTGGTCCCTGAAAAAACACGGCACAAACATCCAAAATCCCAGAACTCCAATAGTAGATCTCAAGCTACACATACGTATCCAATGATGAAGGGTAAGAATATAACTGGCTAAGGAGGCTTAAGCAGAGCCTTTAACCAGTAAGTGGCTTATGCCAGTACAGGGGCAATCCCTAAACAACCAGACCAAAAGATAAAAACAAGAGAAAAAAATCTGAGCCCCAGTCATTGGAAGGTTGCAGACAGAAGGAGAAAATATGTAATTAGTTCAGCCAAGTCATTGTATAATACAATGTATAATATATAATATAATACATCGTATAATACAATGTATAATACAAGTATTCATTGTATTATAATTCTTTATGCTTTACACATATTTTATAAACATTCTTTCTATCCATTCAATATTCATTAAAACAATAAAAACAAACAGCATTTTAAACCTTTCTTAATAAATGTTTTAAATAAAGTTCTGCAACCCCTAATCCTAAACAATGAGACACCACACAAAATTGGCATTTCATATATGTTTTATCTTCAGTTTGTCATTTTCTTCAGCTGATTTCCTTACTTATGTACATATTCAACTTTTTAAATTTTTTATTTTTACTTTTTAGAGACAAGGCTCTCACTATTTGTTTAGGCTGGTCTCAAACTCCTGGGCTCAAGCAATCCTCCTACCTCAGCCTCCCAAAATGCTGAAATTACAGGTGTGAGCCACCATGCATGGCCAATTCTACTTTTTTTAAGTCAGAAAACATTTTGTGGGGAATATCTATCAGTTCAGTAGGACACATTTTTTAATAATAAATTTTTGATAAACTCTTAGCATGTTGATCTCTCTCTCAATTTGAGCATGTTAACCTTGTATAGTGGTTTGTTTTATATCAGGTAATATGTAAACTAAAATAATATCAACCAATATTATCCACAAAAGTATTTTGAAAATTAATGTAAATAAAAATGCCTGGATCACTCACTAAATGTCTCTCTGAATAGATTATTTGATACAGAACCTGTTTCTTCTTAATACTTCTTATTTAATACAACTGACAAGCTTTTTTGATGTTATAAAAATGTACATGTTTATCATTTATAAGCTAAATTTCTTATACCATTTACAGAAAACAAATCACAAAGGGAAAATATTATTATTCCTATAAAAGTTATTAATAAGCATTTGTTTTTTGAAGCAGTATCTAAATGAACACTATTTTGATGTGTAGGAAAGAATATGAATAGAGGATCAACATGGAAAATGTTAAGACTGGTAAAATAAATTCCATTTCTATATGCACTGCTTTTTTTCTTAGATACAAGGTCTCACTCTGTCCCCCAGGCTGGTGTACAGTAGTGCAATTATAGCTCACTGAAGCCTCAAATTCCTAGGCTCATGCAATCCTCCCCTCTCAGTGCACTACAGGCACGCACTACCATACCTGGTTATTCACTTATTTAGTAGACGAATCACTGCCATGTTTTCCAGCCTGGTCGTGATCTTCTGGGTCCGATTCTCCTGCCTCAGCCTCCTAAATTGCTGAAATTACCAGGCATGAGCCACTGCATCTGGCTTCACTTCTTAAGATATATTTTACATCCTGAACAATTTCACTCAAGTATATATAACTGAATGAGAAACACTATCTTTTATATTTTTCCCAAAAAGTATAGAACTTTTTTTTTTTCCTGGCTAAAAGCTCTGACTAGAAAATTAACAAATCCAAAGGCACAACACACCAAAACAAACAAACAAACAAACAAACAACCCCCCCCCCACACACACACACACAATGTCCTCTCTTACTGAAACCTGAAGCTGGTGCCTTTATAAGACATCAAAACAAATTTCTTAAAGCCAAGATGTCTCCAAATTATCTTCTGAAAGGAAAATAAATAGCCGACATACCCTTCACAAACTAAATTTTTTTCCAATTCAATCCAAATCCTTTTAAATCTTAAGAAACACCATGTTATCAATGATTTAAATGTAAATAGCCATGTGACATTACCTCCTCATCTTAAGTCAAATTGGGGAATTTAACTACAAATATTGTGATTGATGGATAAATAGTCATGTATCCTTAGGCTCTTGGTCATTTGTTATCACATTGCATAAAGCTAAAATCCAATGACTTTTCAGTCCTATTAACAGAAGTTTCTGCATGAGCCACTCTGTTCTGAAAATTAAGGCATAATATCCTAAAGAAAACAAATTACTGTACGTATAACTAGGAAATCAACCATCAGAAAGGGCAGATAGTTTTTTTGACATATTTGGACACTCATAAACTGAGATATTTTAAGATATTTTAATTTATTTTATTTTATTTTATTATTTTTTTTTCAGACGGAGTTTCACTCTTGTTACCCAGGCTGGAGTGCAATGGCACGATCTTGGCTCACCGCAACCTCCACCTCCTGGGTTCAGGCAATTCTCCTGCCTCAGCCTCCTGAGTAGCTGGGATTACAGGCACGTGCCACCATGCCCAGCTAATGTTTTGTATTTTTAGTAGAGACGGGGTTTCACTATGTTGACCAGGATGGTCTTGATCTCTTGACCTCGTGATCCACCTGCCTCAGCCTCCCAAAGTGCTGGGATTACAGACGTGAGCCACCGCGCCCGGCCCGAGATATTTTAATTCTTACATTTTTTCCTTCTGTTTCCCACATCTGTCTAATCCAGATTAGACACTCTTCCTAACAGGAATATGTCAAATTCTCTCCTATTTAGTTTGTAAGAATGCATTGGTTGTCACTTTCAAAATGGATATCTGTTTTTGCTAATAAAAGTAACACAATCATTTTAATATTCATGGATGTATGAAGTTAAAAGTGAATTTTTCAACATAGTTTAAGTTTAATATAAACAACCCAAATAAATAAAAATATTCTAATATTTTTAATTAAAGATCTCTGTTCCATATAAAGGGCATACCGAACTTCAGAAAAAGTAAATTGATGTTATTTTTAAATGTCTATGTTAGTAGTTTAAAAGGAGGATAATAATCTACCAACTGTTATAATGATTAGAATTCTCTATTCTTTTGTAAAATATAAATATGTACTACTGTATAAACTATACATATTTTATATATGTACATTATATACATACACACACACATACATATCACAAAATCTTATGCAGTATGTAATATATACATGTAAACCAAAAAGTATCTGAAACAGGTCTCAATCTATTTGGAAGTTTATTTTGCCAAGGTTAAGTACATGCCCAGAAGAAAGAAACACAGAATCACAGAAACAGTCTGTGGTCTGTGCGTTTCCCCAAAGATTATTTTAAAAGTTTCAATATTTAATGGGAAAAAGTGGGCTCCAGGGAAAAGATGGAGGATATGGTCACATTAAGGAATCCACATGTTGTCAGATAAAAGGAGCAGGTAGAGAAATAGTCAATTATATATTCGTCTTCAGGCATTGAGTAAGATAAGGTGAACATAGAATAGCTACCTGTGGAGATATTTGGCCTTTTTTTCTGCGTAGCTATCTGCATAGGAACAAAACAAAAGACAATTTCTTACATGACTCAGCTTTCAGCTTCATTTTTTCCTTTTGGCACAGTGAATGGGGTCCTGATATTTTATTTTGTTTTCACGTA